>NW_020289952.1:0-71437 GCF_003144205.1 Meira miltonrushii
ACCGAAGAAGTCCGTCATCGTTGGTTGATTTGAAGTGAGGTCGATCAAGCCGGTCAAAGTTTCTTCATTCATGATGTCTCTGCACTCGTATTCATCGGGCTCTTAGAAGTAAGCACTGGCAGTCTCTGGAGAAGAAGAGACTCGTGCAGAAGGAAGAAGGGCGAAAGGTGGGGAGGAAGGTAGAAGCGCAAGACCTAACGCAAGATTCAATATAAGGTTCTTCAAGAGTCAGCGGAACAGTCGCAACAGAAGAAATGGTGCAAGTCTCAAAGCAAGATGCCACACAGAATTCATCAAGAGGCTGCTCCAGATGCAACACAGATTCCGTCAAGAGACTGCTCCAGATGCCACGCAGAATTCGTCAAGAGTCAGCGGAGCAGTCTCAACAGGAGAAAAGGTGCAAATCTCAACAGAAGGAAGTGGTGAAAGACTCAACACAAGATGCCACACAGAGTTCATCAAGAGTGAGCGGAGCAGTGTCAACAGAAGAAGTGGTACAAGTCTCAACAGAAGAACTGGTGCAAGTCTCAACAGAGAAAATTGTGCAAGTCTCAACATAAGATGCCACACAGAACTCAGCAAGAGTCAGCGGAGCACTCTCAACATGAGAAATGGTGCAAGACTCAACACAAGATGCCACACAGAATTCATCTAGAGACTGCTCCGGATGCCACACAAAATTCGTCATGGGTCAGCGTAGCAATCTCATCAGGAGAAATGGTGCAAGACTCGACACCAGATGCCACACAGAATTCATCAAGAGTCAGCAGAGCAGTCTCAACAGGAGAAATGGTATACTTGACATCAACAATTGTCTTTCTTCTGCCGTCTTTTTCCACACTCCCACTTCACACTTTTTGACTGCTTCTCCCAGTGACATCCGTTCAACTTTGCCGAAGAAGTTCATCATCATATCTTGGGTTGAAGTGAGGTCGATCAAGTCGAGCAAATTCTCTTCATTCGAGGACTACTCTGCACTCGCACTCACGGGGCTCTTGCAAGCGATCACTGGCAGTCGAAGAAGCATCGGTCTTGAGTGCAGACCTCTTCAGATGACGGTTCAAATACATTTTATCAAAGAAGCGTCCATCCTGTCCGACTTGTTAACGAGACGAGAGCAAGATGAGCCAGAACACTTCGTTTCGCAACTTTCCAAACACCCTCCTCCAAACACTCAGAGGGTGATGATGGAGGAGTGAGGAGAGGGTGATGATTGTAAAATGGGGAAGAGGATGATAATTGCGGTGTAAGGAGAGGATGATGACGGCGGAGTAAGAAGTGACAGTTGGTGACCTCTTCTCATCCGCATTCAAAAGGCGCCTCTCATTCAACCAGTATTATTCTCTTCTCGTTCAAGATCCACTTCACATTCAACCAGGATCACACAATTCCTTTCTCGCGTTATCACACAGCATTGATTACAGCAACAAAATGCAAACGCTATCCCCATCGTTTCACAAGAAGAAGTCACAAGTAGAAACGCCCAAATTCAGCGCAATGAACCAAGATCTTCCTCTTCAGGCCGGATGAAATCTTTTAAAGTTCATGAAAAGTCATCTCGTATGTCGCTCAAGAACGGATTATGACGTGGCAATCGAATAAGTGGCATAACAGAAGAAATGGTACACTACACTTGACATCAACATATGTCTTTCCTCTGTCCTCCTTTTCATGCTTTCACCTTACACTCTTTGGCTTGACATCCGTTTAACATTACCGAAGAAGTCCATAACTGGTTGATTCGGTCAAAGTTTCTTCATTCATAATGACTCTGCACTCGCATTCACCGGGCTCTTACAAGCAAACAATGGCAGTCTCTGGAGAAGAAGAGAAACGGTGAATGGATCTGCAGCCTTGAAAAAACAAAACGACAAGGGAAAGTACATACAATCACGAAGAAGAAAGAGAGTGTGCTTTGACCCAGCTGATGATGTATTGGATGAACTCTACTTTGACATCACCCTTTTCGTGCCAACATTCATGCAAGAGACCTGGCCATCCTTTGTATTCTTTATCACTTGCGTTTAGCTTTTCGATCACTTCTTTGCTTGTCTTGCTGCATGTGACAGGATCTTTTTCGCCATGCAAGATAATGATTGGTTTATCGGAAGGCCATTCTTTATATTCTTCTTCGGCCAGCTTTATCCCCCCGAACAATGGATCGGTAATCGTTCGAAGGTAAACGTGACCGTCTACCAATTCATCTTCTTCGGTCCATTGTTGGACTTGCTTATCACTTGAGACTTCCTTTGCTGCAACCCCGACAGTCCAAGGGAAATTACGATAAAGCCCCAAAAGGCGTGGAGCAAGCCAGAAAAGAATACCAGGAGGCGGCTGTAAGATTGAAGATTAGCTCAAGAAGTGCATAAATCAAGAAGAATGTCTTCCCCTGATCACACTCACATTCGACAATTTTAGCCAAGGACTACTGAGGATCGCTCCAGAGATCATCTTTTTCACTTCATCTGATGGTCCACCTTCACCATTAGGTCGGGTAAAGAATGCAAAAGTGATGCCGCCGCCCATTGAATGACCCATCAAATATATTGGAACACGATCTTTTCCGTATTTCTGATCTAATCGTTCACGTTCAAGTTTGATCAGATCCTCTAAATCTTCAAGTTGTTGTTTTCTGGTTGTATCGCCATGTGCTTTCCTTGGGTTGGGGTGCTTCTTCCACGATAAGCCGAAGCCACGAAGATCATATCCTGTTAAGGAGATGTTTGCTTGAGCGAACAAGGGGAAGTTATAAAAATAACGACCGGAGTGCTCTGCATAACCATGGGTGAAGACGATATGTGCTAAAGGTGCTTGAGATTCAGCATTTGTCGGTAAATAACGAAAGTAGTATAGAGTTGTATCATCCTTTGTAGATTTAAAGGTACCGTCTTGACGGGTACCTGGATTATCAATCTGCAACGTGGGAGGAGAGGCTTTGGGTGCCATTTTACAGATTGTCAGATGATGAAAAGGCGAGAGAGGATGATGGGATGGAGTTTAATACGCACAGAAGTGTGAAAAAAGATGAAATTGCGGAGAACAATTGAAGGGTACTTTTCCAGTATCGGCTTTGTGTCTTTATGCCGCGTTTGCTTACGGGTACCGCTCCCCGAACTTCGGCTTAAGATTCGGCATATAGCAGATGGTGTGTATTGCTCGTGTGTGTGTCTTCTCTCAATTCAGAAGAAAGAATTAATATTACAAGAATAATATGATATAGAGAATAAAAGTACAAATGTAGAAAGAGAATACAAATTCCTTCAAATTGGAAGGATCCAGATGGCAATATGGAATGGTGACCATCGTTGCAGAGGATAGCACTTGGTATTGAAGCTATCCTTTGAACTTGAATCGTTCACGTAATTGTTCCCCTCGCCAAAAAAGGATAATGGGAACTGGAATGGCTAACATACTAACCAGAGCCAAAAGTGTACTTCCCCAACCGAATCCGAGTGCTACAAACATCTTTTCGCTGAATAGAGGAAAGACGGCTGCTAAAATACATCGTACCAAAACGGCACAAGCAGTTGCTGAAGCTGAGAATGGGATGAAAGCATCCACTAAATAAACCAAAATAGCTTGAAAAGGAAGGATACTGCCAACTCCAACCAGAAATGATCCAAGTAAAGGAAGCATGAAATGTGTCTTTGCGGTTGCCGTCCATCCGAAAACAAAAAGTCCGAGGGGTAGAATAATCATTCCTACCAAACATAGAGGTAGTCTAAACTCTGGTCGGCCTTTGGGTACAGCGGCGGCAACAGGAGCTTGTGCAGTTTTGGCAGAAGAAAGTGTTGCTACAATGCCTGAAGTGGTGTTTGTCACAGCTTTGGCGTTGGTTGGCGCCTGCCCTTGTTCAGGGAATTGTTGTTGAACGATTGTGCATGATCCTCCCTTTTCTGATGATAGATTGTTGTTGTGTGCACCATCTGTTTGGTTGCTCGTGGCTGATTGATCATGAGTGAAGTTTCCTTCCACCAAAGCGGGTCGTTGCCCCTCAACGTCTATTGTGCTATGTTCGTCATTCTTTTCCGCGTTGGATTCTTCCTCCATTTGTCTTCTTTGGGCTCGTCTTACAATCTCTTCCCGGTCTTTGAACAAAACCCAACCAATTCTACCACGGTTCAGTACCAAACGTGCATAAATTGAATCTTGCAATAAGACATTGACAGAAGCGGCCACCAAGAAACCCAGGCCTAAACCTAAATACGTCAAGCTTGCCAAACCGGGACTGAAGCCGTACGATGGCAAATTTCTCGAAGCGGGATCTTCATCTAGATCATGACGTTGAAAGAGAAGTGGATGTTGAGTGAGGAATAAAAAGATGATTCCATAAATGAAACCCATATAAAGACTGAAGATTGCACAAATTGGATTTCCGAACAAGAGGCGGAATGGCCTTGACATTGCCAAACGTGTGCGTTTTCGCAATTCCGGGCTGGGCAGAAAGATTGCAATGAATCTCTTCAGAAGCTGTGATCCACGATATGCGACTGTGATAGGAGCAGTGCTGCTCGAGCTCAATCGTGATTCTTGCTTGGGTTGTATTTCTGCAATCTTTTCTACTGTTCTTCGATGTTGTTCCAGTTGATCGACATGTTGAATGGCAGTTGGCTGAAGGTTTTCGATCGATCGGAGATGTTCCTTTGCTAATCTTTGAATCTTTTTGCGCAAAAGAACAGGTGCAAAAGTTTCTTTAAGGAATAAAGTCACAATGATTGCGATAACGGCAGACAGGATTGTTAGAAACCACAACAGCCATCGCCAAGAATTGATCGATTGTACAAGCCATCCACCTGCGATTGCACCACAGACCGGTCCTAGTAATGGTCCCAATCCGTATAGAGATTGAGCTCTTCCTCTCTCTTTGGGAGCGAACATATCTCCGATACTTCCCGCGCCAAGACTTGGACCTGTACTTCCAGCAGCACCAGCCAAGAAACGCAAGAAGTTCAAGGCAGCATAGTTGGAGGAAAATGCTGTTCCGATATTGAATAGAACAAAGATGAAACACGAGACAAGAAAGATGGGATGACGTCCTTTCAATTCACTTGCAGGCGCCAGTAGAAAAGGCCCAACTCCCAATCCCAAAACGAAAAAGCTGACGGGTAAGAGGGATAATTCACGAGAATGCAAAGAGAAGAATCTGTCCATCAAAGGAGCGCCAGGAACGACGACGGAAGATCCAAGAGGAGAGATGAAGCCCATCAATGAAATGATGGCAGTTGTACTCCATTTCCTCGCTGGTGACCAATTTCTAGGATCTTCAGCATTTTCCAGTTTAATGTTGTCGATATTGAATGAAGGTATGGTAAATGAATCGTTGGATATTGATAGAGAGTCGGATAAATGCGTAGGATCATTGGGTGTTACTGAAGTAGTGATCCGAGCAGATCCTTGATCGTCGGCCATACTTGAAATGACTGAAGTCGTAAAAGAAGCACAAGAAGTTTATCCTTGATTACTTGAATGATACATAGCGATGATGAGGATGAGAAGATGAAAGAGTGTTTGTGAATTTGTCCAAGAGATTCAACGGTTTTCAGGATGAAGGCGGAGTGTGAATCTAGTTTTAGTTCTTTGCCGAAAAAAGCATTGATTAGCGTTACGCTGTGTGAAGGAAGTGTGTGTGTGTGTGTTGTTAATCTTGATTTTTGTTGCATCTTTTGAATAACGGACCCATAACGTTAACCCCATACCTGCATTTTTTGAATGATGATAAATTGATCTCAATCTGCACGTCTGCCGATAGGAAAAAGGTTAAAGCCGTGTATAAGATTGGATCGTGTGGTGCTTCCCGTAATTGCCGAGCCGAAAAAAGAAAAAGTATAAAAAAAACGGCAACAGAGAAAGAATGGATACCTTGGCTGCTGCTTAATCACGGCATCACTCTTAATACAATGAATGCACTGCGCTGCGCTGCGCACGCAGCACCGGCTGTATAGAATGAAAGAACGCGTCCTCTTCTTATTTGCCTTTAGCCGCCGATTCTTGCCGTTCTTCTGTTGGCCTGCACAAAAACCGTTTCGGCAAATACACTAGGACAGAGGGGCAACCCCCACTAATTCGGCATTCAATTTATTAAGGCGGCCAAGTATTTTGCGCAAGATATATTTAAGAAACAAACAATGATCATCATCATAAAAAGAAATGTCATTCGTTCATCATCACGAGAAATATGAGACAAGAATAGGTTAATAAAGATGGAAATAATAAAAGAGAAGTAGTATAGGGGTATTCGTGTATAAGCGCAATTGAACAGGAATAACATGCTATTTCCATCAACGGTAATTGGCACATGGATCATCACCAAATGGAGATGGAGCTCCAGCATCTTTTGGAATCCAACCGTACTGTAAGCCGGCTTGATAACTCCAGTCAAGTGCATTTGCATTCTTCCAGGCCCAAAAGATCCAACCGGAACCTTTTTCATAAGTTGCTCTTTGGATATTATAACCATAACTCATAAAGTTCATATATCCTTCACTATAAGGATAATTTGGTCCGGGTGGGAAGCTTACAGGACCTTGTGGTAAATCACGATCGGAACTACGATCTCCGTTTGGGCCGCTTACAGACCATTCACCTGCAATCGTCGGATAATAATTTTGACTTTTGGTAAACACGTCTTGCATTGCGCACATTAAACGTAAACGACCTGAATCTTTCATCTTCTTTTCTGCAGCGGTATAGACAAAGTATTGATGTGTATCCAACAACACACGATGAGAAGCTCTTTCGTCGAAGAAGTTCTCCCAATAAGCTGGACCTAAGAAACCGTCGTGCATGACCATGAGGAGGGAGGTGTAATCTGTCGAATTTGGTGGTCTTGCTGCTGCATTTCGTGCCCACGGATAATATTTGAGAATCAGTTGCTTCACTGCATCAGAATTGGTTGCCAACGGCTCGTTAACCGCCTCAACCGCTGTCACGGTTCCTTTCCATTCCGGTTGGGAGAAAAGCGTTGCAAGACGGTTGAAGGTGTACTGAGTATTCGTATAGTATAAAGGTTTGTTGGGCCAGTGGATAGGACCACTCCTGCCGCTGTTATCGAAGCCATTTTGAGACCCTGGAACACCATGAATATCAACCCAGACTTTTATTCCATGTGTTCTTGCCCATCCACATGCTTCGATCAGTTTATCAAATCTGTTCAATGTCAGATAAGGTGCAGATGGTCCTTTGGCTTGAGCAAAGGCCCAATAAGGGAAAGGCAGACGGATGTGATTCAAGCCTGCGTTCTTGATATCGATGACATCTTGTTCTGTGAACCAAGTATCAAAATGTTTTCGTAAAACATGGGAAGCATGATTATAATCAGAGTATAGACCCGCAGTCCATTCATCGATAATCGCATTAGGGTAGGGAGCATTGACTAAATGGCTATTGAGTGCATTGGATAAGTTGCTATCCATCCATAACTCGAATAACAACCAATTTCCGATATTGACACCTCTCACTTTGTCATTCACATAATCAAATCCGGAGTCTTGAGGTAAATTAGGCAACAGGCTTTCGTCCATATCATTCTCTTCTTGATCAAGATAAGTACGACTAGATCCCTCTCTTAAACGGTCAAAATCTTCATCTCCATTCTTGTTAAACGTTAAATGACCATAACTTTCATAAAGGGAATCGCTTTGTGAGAAATAAGGAGATAACATTTTGATCAACGTCCATGATTCCCAACCGATTTGATCCAAAACAGTTTTAACTCGTTCCACAATTGTGTTTGCCCATTCAGGACGTTCGGATAATAAACCTTGACTGATATATTTTTCCGTATAACGATGAGCATAAAAGTCTGGATCGTCTCTTGGATTGGGAAAAGGAGGCGTTGGGGTATGCTCGGTATATAAGCCAGCATATCTGCTCACACCACGAAAAGTGCGCACTTTGGGTAAAGCAAGGGTTGGCTCCATAAAGAGCATACATGTGCAAAGCACCAACAGTGATGCAAAATTGAAATGCATAACGTTCAAAAGGGATAGGGAAAGGATGGGGAAAGGGAAAGAAGATGATGGTAAAGAGAGGTGAAAAGATATAAAAGACTTTATTTATATATGGGGGGATATTTTGGCATGATTTGATATATATCTAACTTGATAGATCATGCAATGTTGCTCGTTATTACAGTCTCATCTAGATGCGGGGTTTATTTTCTTCTTCAAATTGAAGGAGAGAGAGAGAGAGAACAGGTGGCTTAACCGATCTACGCTAAATATGATGACATTCTCTCTTTTCACGCTAAAATTAGAATTATCAAACGGTCTCTTCTTTTGCGGGTAAATTCGAAAAGAAAAGAAAAGAACAAACAAAACAAACAGACGACTAAGGGATGCATATAAAAGAACAATGCACTGCACACTCTTTTAGCGTTTTAACCCCTGTCTGGCCTTTTGTTCTCTCTTTCTGCTGTTCATCGTTTAAGAATTGTGATTTTATATTGAAAATAGAACCGAGCTTATTTCTTAGTGTGTATGATTATGTCATTTCAGTGTATATATATATAAGAATGCCATCATTTATTCGTGCGCCAAAGAATAAGTTGCCCATACGATTGAATAAAAAGGCGTTTTATAATCCACTTCGAGCTCTTGAATCAAACAATATTATTTCGCCATCAGGTACACCTTATTAAGGCACAACAATACAATCAATCGCCTTCTGATGATCTTGATGTGCCTGAGATATTCTATCTTTATGGCGATTGATAGCCTTTTTTTCTCTTTTGGCGTTCCTGAAACGCCAAGATATCAATAAAGAAAAGATTGGCAGTCGTTGGCGTCAAGAATGTATGTGTATGCGTATAATATTCTCTTCTCATTTCAGAAGCGGACGCCTGCGATCGGCGGAACATAAAGGGGCGGTGGCGGTTGTATTTGATACGGTAGATAATCCACGGTTTGATGAGAATGTTATACTTACTGATGAGATTCATCATCATACAAAATGGTAAGCCGTTCTCGGGGTTTTATAAGATATGATAAACAGTTTTGCCTTTAATGCGGCTTTTTCAGTTCCGTATCAATACGCAAATTTGGGCTAAAGCGGCTCTTTTTTTGGTAACCGTTTATATCGGAATTTCTTCATGCTTTTTAAACGGTCCGCCGA
This sequence comes from Meira miltonrushii, assembly GCF_003144205.1. NCBI lineage: Eukaryota > Fungi > Basidiomycota > Exobasidiomycetes > Exobasidiales > Brachybasidiaceae > Meira > Meira miltonrushii. The sequence goes on from NW_020289952.1 coordinate 9,112, forward strand.
AATTTGAATGAAAGAAAAGGCGGAGGCAAAAAAAGATGACGAAATGACGGCGATGATCAAAAATAAAGCTAAGCGGCGGAGGAGGCAGCGGTGTAAAATCAGCAAGTAAAAGAAACGACGACGGCGGCGGCGGCGGCGACGGCGGAGGCGGTTAAAAAGTAAGAGACAACTACCACTCAAATTCTCCCCCCCGGGCGTAAGGGACGCAGAGAGAGAGAGAGAAAAGGCAAACTTCCGTCAAACGAAAAAATCGATGACGCCAATCATATTCGCGGCTTTGAATGAATGAATGCATAAAGTGAAGAATATATAAAGAGGCATCGCTTTTTTCCTTTTGCCTTCAAATCAGGTACATAACATTCCGATCTTACAATCTTTCACATCTTTTCTTTCATGCCTTTACTCATCCATCAACCATTCTCAGCCAACCATCCCGATCGTGATTTGCTCATCAATAATCGTACCGAAGCTATGATTAAAGCTACAAAGGCAAATCTTTCAATTTCAAACGATTCGGAAAATATCGTTCAAGTATGGCCAACTTCATCAGAAAGAAGTCAATCTTCTGATGATGACGAGAAAGAACAACAAGCTGCACTTTCTGAATCAGAAGCTGGTCAAATCAAAGCAGAAAGTGCATTCACTTCCAAATCAGTAACCGATCGAACGTTTCGTGAATATCGTCATCGTAGACATCTATCATACGATGATCATCAAATTTGGTCAAAAGAGACAGAAAGCAAGAATGCAACAACCTCAGGCACAAAACGCAAAAGACAAGATCTAAATGGATCAACGGATGGAAAAGAGGACAAGTCTTTGTCCAACTCACGCGTATGGCCACAGGATCATGAGAAAGGTCGCATCGGACAAATGGAAGAAGCAAACAGTACAGACAGTAACACTTCCAGTGGCTCATCTGCACATGTCTACAATACTCCAGTCTCTTCGACATCTACAGAACAAACACGTGGTATAAGTAGAAAAAGTGATGGGCTCTCTTCTGGTGCTGATTCAGTAACCACATTTGAAGATTGCAAGAGTCCTAGCCCGGCCGGAAAAGATGCAGAAAAGGGAAACATGTTGTCAAAGAATACGATTGCACATTCAGCAGATCTGAATTCGACAAAAAGCCAAGATGAAACTCTGTACCAGGATCAGAGAAAGAAGAATGATGGTGATGCAAAGATTGCCTTGGGTGGCGAAATCCAGAATGAAAAGAGAGAAAATGACGTTACTGACTCGTTTCCGCAAATGCTTGTCCGAGCTGCACAACGATCTAATACGACAGTCTTCAACACTGCTCCTCAGAGAAAGAGTTGTGATCGATGCTTTCGAATGAAGACAAAATGTTCAAGAGCACAGCCTGGCGCTTCAACCAGCGGACCATGTGACGGTTGCATCCGTAGAGGATTCCCTCATGACTGCATCACATCTAGACCTGATTTTCCTCATCCACGCATCACATTGGCAAAGCGACCACGCTTAGCGGCAAGCTCTATCAACCCTCAGTCGGGTGCTATGCAACCTTTGGTTAACAACCATGCCCAGGAGAATGGAACACGGGTATACTACAATAACGAAAGAGTTGGAAATCGTCAAATTGATCAAGTTTATCCGGAAATGTATCGTTATCGAACGCAAACGGCATCCACTCCTCAAAAGGATTTACAGCCTCTTCAAAATTCCATCATACGTCGAGAAGCGTGGGTAAAAGATCAACGCAATCACCCTTTGCCACCTCTTTCGAACAATCTTTCATGTCGTGAAGGTTCGTCCATTTATCGTCAACGTTTATATCACAATTACGGTGACGTTCATAATGATCAGGCGCGCTTATCATCATTGCAACAAGAACGCACAGCAGCTGTTGCTTCTTCACTCGCCAACGGTCAAGGTAATTTGACCGAACTCACTTCTGAAGAATTGCATGAGATCTCCACAATGGTGACTGGCGAATTGTTACGTCGGGTACAGGTGAAGAAGTGAGCCTGTTCCCCCAATATAATCTAGAAGTTTCATAATTTTGTGTTTCGATTAATAATTCCATATATCGTCATCTTTATCTTACTTAAAAGTCTTCATTTAATTTCAACCGTTCCACAGATCCTAATCAAATGTATACGTAAGTTTTGGCTTGTTGATCGTGTGTTTCATCCAATCATTTGCAGAATTCACTTTCGCGCTCGTAAAGACGAATCGAGAAAAAGAAGATTAATATTTCTATTTGTTCGAGATGCGCATATTATATGACGTACAGGACTACGATTCATGAGACAATACGAGCATCATTTTCTGATCATCAACTCAGATGAATTAAGGAAGGCTATGTTAAAATTCGCAGCTTGAGCTTGTGGTTGTGACTTGCTTATTTCTTCAATAATTCCTCCAAAGCGTCCATAGAGAGAGACTTTGGACGTTCGATTGGCAATCCAAGAGCACGGTCCATGACCAATTGAGGCAAAGCACCCAAAGCACGAGAGATACCAAAGATAACGGTGTAGTAGCTCCATTCCTTCAATCCGTATTCGTACAAGACACATCCACTGGCTGCGTCAACGTTTGGGTATGGGTTCTTGGTCTTTCCGTGTTCTTTCAACACTTCAGGGGCAACCTTGCTTGTCTTTTGAACCAATTGAACGATGGAAGAGTTCTTCAATTCTGGGCGTGTATCGCAGAAACGAGAAAGAGCAGAGAAACGTGGATCAGGCATACGCAAAACTGCGTGTCCGTAACCTGGAACGACACGACCGCTCTTCAAGGTGGTCCACAAGAATTCCTTGATATCTGATTCGCTAGCGTTATCGCCAACCTTCTTTTGCATGTCCAAAGCCCAACCCAAAACTTCTTGGTTAGCCAATCCGTGCAATGGACCGGCCAAACCCAACAAAGCGGCAGAGTAAGACAGATAAGGATCAGACAATGCACTTCCGACCAAGTGAGCAGTGTGTGCGGATACGTTTCCACCTTCGTGGTCACCGTGGATGGCAATGTACAAACGCAAGTAGTCGATCATACCTTCATTGTCGCCGTAACCGATCATTTGAGAGTAGTTACCGATCAAGTCCAAGTTTGAGTCAATCTTTTGAACACCGTCCCCACGGCCGAAGACGTTGTGGTAGATACGAGCAGCGATAGCGGGCAATTTGGCGATCAGATCAATCGAATCTTCCAAAGTTGGTTGCCAGTATTCAGTTTTACGGACACCTTGCTTGTATGCTTCAGCAAACTTGCTGTCGTGGTTAAGAGAAGCGACGGCAGATGCGAATTGTGTCATTGGGTGCATGGTTTTTGGGAAGCTGTCGATGATCTTTTCAGCGTAGCTTGGCAATTTACCTTTTGAGGCCAATTCAGCAGACAATTGCTTGACTTCTTCCTTGCTTGGAACTTGACCGGTCAACAAGAGCCAAAGCATGGATTCAGGAACTGTAGAGAATGCAAAAGATAAGGATCAGTATTTTCATATTTGTGATCAATGCTAGATTTTACAAACTCACGCATCTCTTTTCCGGACAAACCAATATCTTGAGCAGTTGGCAAAACCTTTTCACAATCTGGGATAGATTTTCCGTGGAAAGCGATACCACGTTCAGAGTCCAAAACGGAACCTTCCCATAGCATAACCTTTAAACCACGCATACCACCCAACAAGTTTTCCAATTTGATTTGACCCAAGTTTGCATCATTGTAATCAGCTTTAAGTTTCTTCAATTGTTCACGTTTAGCGGGAACAACTTCTGCAACGGCATCCTTGAGTGTTTTAGTGGAGGCAAAACGAACGCTTTGAGAAGCGATTGCGTATTGACGGGCAGGTGCAGCAGCACGCATGGCTGCACGATTGATTGAAAGGCTCATCATTATGTAAAGAGCAAAATGATCAAGGTTTAATGGATGATTAGGATGATGTGATGGTGGAGTGAAGGGTGTATATCTTATGCTGTTTTTTATTTTATTTTCTTCTTTCGCTTCTTCTCATCCGGCTGGCAACAAAGCCGTCTTTTTGTTGAAATTGGGAAAAAAAAAGCCGAACCGAGATAGATGCAGGAAATGTGCTAGATTATCTTTAGACTAAGAAAAAAGGGAACTTAAATAAGGCACAAGAACAGTGTGCAAAGTGTACTACACAACCAAAGAGCACCGTGTACGTGAATGAGAAGATCGAGAAAGAAAAAAAAAGTCGCGTTCAAACGCCCAATGTGTTGAAGACGGACTCTTACGAAAAGATACCGGAACGCCTTTGTACTCGTGTCAAGAGAATTGAATACACCTAAGTTTAATCTTGTTGTATTCGGGCTAAATACACATTTTTGTTGGGCGTACAAAAAAGCGCGAAAATTGTTAAAAGGGCGTACGTATCGTTGGGCGTGAATTCATACATTCGAATCAAAAGTGCAATCACAAAAGTTTCTCCGGTCAAGCCGAACGTACTTTCCGTTCAAACGCGTAACCGGTGGCAGTCAGTAAAGGGGAAAGATACATTGTTTGGTGTCAAGGTATAGTACACAGTGATTGCGATTGGAAAGGTGGTCAAGATTACTTTCGTATCGATTGATGTTTGTCGAGAAAATTCTCTCCTTCTTCTTTTTCGCCCCTCTTACATCATATTACGGCATATACAGTCCTGCAAAGCGCATTCTTTCCTTCATCATACAACTTGTTTCATGCTGATGGCAAGCCGACCTTTTAATCGGAATCCATTGAGGGAATCTCGGTACGAACCTTTTTACGAGAAGAGGTGGAGCTCTTGGATGCCTTCTGATCATCATTTGATTGTGTCGTTGTGGTTTTTCCCTTGACTGGTTCTGACTCACGATCCGGCGCTTCCTTTCTTTTACTCGTACCATCTCCGCGTGCTTTAAGTGCTTCTTCGCGGGCCTTTAAAGTTTCTTCACGAGACTTTAAACTTTCTTCGCGTGCCTTCAAATTCTCTTCACGAGTCTTCAGCCCTTCCTCGCGAGATTTGAATCCTTCTTTGGCTTTCTCGAATACAGCAACTTGCTCACGAGAACTTTTCAATGCGTCTTCTATACATTCCTTCTCGCGTGTCATCTCAGCACATTCTTTTGCCATTTGATCAACGATTTTCGCCTTCTCTTTCACTCGAACTTGACTGTCATTAGCTTTTCGCTCGAATTCCTCGGCTTTTTCCTCCATTCGAATCTTATTCTCATTTGTTGTTCGTTCGTACTCCTTGAACTTCTTGACGAGCTTTTCGTGAGCCTCTTGGATCTGTTTGATCTTGTTCTGCGCGGTGATGAGCTCATTCTGTTTCTTGCTTGAGTTCATCATAGCACTTTCACGTTCTTCCTTAATTTGTTCGAGTTCTTGAATCATGTTTTTGCGTTCTCCATCTGCAATCTGTACCTCGTTGTCCTTTTCCATTAATTTGCGTTCGAATTCTTGTTGTGCTTTATGTGCATCATCACTGACCGTTCTGAGTTCCACGGATAAGATACCGTTTGCTTCTTTTGCCTCTCGTAGCTCTCTTTCTGTGCACGTCAGCTTGTCGACAAACTCGGAAAGCTGATTCTTGAAGCTCTCTTGGTTTGATTTGTGTCTTTGAAAGGCATCTGTCAAGTCTTTGTTGAGTGACTTTTGATTATCCAGCTGTTCTTTGAGAGTTTGCCAATCAGCTTTGACAGACAACTTAAGGTCTTCCCATTCCTTGGAAATATGTTTGCCGTCTAACAAAAAGTTTTCGCAGGTTTCTTTCACCTTTTCCAATGTTAATCGAAACCCAAGCAGGCTTTGACGCTCTTTATCGTTTTCCTTGTCCTTTTCTGCCAATTGGACATCTTTTGTCTCCAATTGGTCATCCTTGTGAGCTAGCTGGTCATCCTTTTTTTTAATATATGCATCCTTGTTGGCCAGTGCATCGTCCTTTTGCTGACTTTGAGCATCTTTTTCTTTACAAAGCGTTTCAAAGAAAGCGACACGAGCTTTCAAGTCCACCACTTGATTGGCAAATTGCTTGCAAGCCTCTTGATTCTGGGAAAAGAGAACTTGTACGTCTTGCAAGCATGATACGGAAGCCTGTTGTACGTCGAACATGTGCTTTAGTGCAGCGTGAATTGTTGCTTCCTGTTCGCTGTTATTAGCAGAGAAATTGAATGCAACAGGCACAGTTGTCATTGGAGCTGGCTGAGCGATTGACTTGTTGAGTGAATGCGCAGCATTCGTGTCGGTGTGCTCAAAAGAGACATGTTTGTTTTGCTTCTTGTGGCCGACAGCTTGCTCTTGAGGCCATTGTGCATCTCTTTGCCAAATGTTGTCATGTACGTCAGCCTGTGGAATAGGTTGAGATGGATATGATTGGTTGGCCATGGTGGATGCTGCCGTGAAAGGCATTTCGGATACATTTGAATAATCCCCATGTGCAGTAGAGCTTGAATTGTCATTATCAATTCTGGAAGAGAGTGAGCTTGAAATGTGAAATTCACCTTGGATGCCATCAGAAAGAGGTTCATCTTCAATGAAAGTTGCTTTTGCGTTTGAATAAGCGGATGTATGCGCGTTATTCTGACGTTGTTGAGCATCCCAAATATTTTTGCCGTCTTTTGATGGCATTGATTCAGGAACACGATGCATGACGTTTGGCTTTTGCTGCGCAAGTGGTGTAGATCTTGGAATTGGCTTTTCATGCTTCTTGAATTCACCTTTGCGACCGTTGATCCAAGAATCAAGATCATAGTCACCAGCTGAGTGACTTTCATTCGCTCCGAAAATATCGGAGCCAGGACGATGAGCAGACATGACAAATGCGAATGACAGAGAAAGGTCAAAATGAAAAATTAAAATTGCGATGATGAAGGTTAGATGGCAAATCAGAATTGGATTGTAAGACACGAATGAATGCGTAGTACAATCAAGCACGGAAAGACGGACAGGTCAATTTATAGCATTTTCTCGGAGGTTAATTGAACTCATTTCACGGTTGTATGCTATTCGTATTGTATTGGCTGAATGAATACAGTGGGTAAGTAGAATAGAATAGAATATAACCACAATCACGCTCAATATAAAGCACGTGATGCACTCACTCAACACACGTGTTCATTTAATGCATGTCGACGCAAAACCCTCGTGGGCGTGCGCTGCATAGGGCTAGAAGAACTAAAGTGATCATCATCAATGCAATCACGCATGAAAGACGCGAATCGAAATATGCATGTAACATGCCAGAGAATACGGAGAGTCAAATCTGGTGTAGGATGACGGCGCTAGACCATTCTGGACAGCAAAGAAAGGATTGTAAGTACATGTGGGTCCCCTTTGTAACATGTTGTTCAGAATGCTTGCTCCCGTCATGACTGATTTTAGGGGTTTCATCTGATGAACAAAAGGGTAAACATCCTTGTCAACACTTTTGACATTTTGGCGTTTTTGATTGAAATGAATTCATTCACCCTTTTTCTTCGGTTTTTTCCCTGAAGTAGGCGGCACTCCTTTACGGCCTCAAAGAAAGAGAAAAAAAAAAGGTCAATTTCTTGGCGTTGTTTAAACAAAGGGGACACAAACACCGATCAGATGCGTTTATGCTTTTGTGGCGGAGAATTGACAAATGAAAGTGAATAATTGCCTTGTTCGTTCTTTGAGCACAAACATTTTAATCATGCGCCAAATGTAGCTAGGCACTTTACCCGCATCCTTTTATTCATCAACGTACATACATGAGGCGGAATACCATTCAACGCGTGTGAGCGCATTGCATAGCACTAGAAATGAAAATGGAATTCTTTCTTTCCCTTTGAGTGCTTTTTTGCCCTTTAAATGCATTCTGTTCAGAAGGATTTTAGTGAATTCGTTTGACAGACATGCAAATGCCATTACCACACACACACACGTCTTTACGATCTAACATCATCGATCGAATTCGGACATTCAGCTTAAAGCTTGATCTTGGTCATTGCCATCATCATCCATCATCCGATTGACCTTTTTACCCGCTCCCCTTCCCCCTCTTTTATTCATCTTTCTTTATCGATTGGCATTATAATCAAAACCCCTTGACGGGATACGTTCGCTATATCATAAAACGCTCTCTCGCTCTCTATTACACCAAATCAAACAAACGGTGACAGATAATCAAACATCCTTTTCTATCGTTCATCAAGTCGTATCTTTTTGTCGAACAATCCTTCCTCGCGGCCGGCACGCACTTGCTAAATTCATTCCAACAGACCGACTATCCCGATCGTACATACAACTTTGACTTTTCGCCATGTTATTCTCATTACGTACGGTTGCAATCACTATTGCACTATCCATTGCAGTCCTTGCTCAGTCCAGTGAAGCTCTCAAATTCGGTATTCCGTGGGGTGCAGACAGTAGATGGGCACCAAGGGTTGCAAAAGGAAGAATACAATGGTACCATCATTGGCAAGATGGCCCAGTTGCTCAAATGCCCAAGAATATTCCATTTGTTCCGATGTTCTGGGGTCCTAGATATTATGGGTTGTGGAATCAACAAAAAAAGTGGATTCGTAAACATAAGCCAAAGTTCATTCTTTCATTGAACGAACCTGATATAGAAGGCCAAGCAAACGTTTCGCCAAAAGAAGCAGCAAGGTTGCACATGAAGGAATTGGAACCTTTCCGTCGCAAAGGTCATAAAGTCAGCAGTCCTCAAATCGTTTGGAACACGAAATGGATGGATTCATTCTTGAAACATATCCGTCAACAAGGCGGTGATATCGATTTTATCGCAGCACATTATTACGGTTCTTGGAAGGATGTTGGCCGATACCAAAAATGGATCAAAACGCTACGTAAGAAGTACAAGAAGAGCATTTGGATCACCGAATACGGAGTTACATCAAAATCAGGTGGCTCCCAACACGAAATCAAGGCATTCCAACGCAAAGTGAACGCTTGGATGCGCACAAAGAAGTACGTTAAACGTGTCGCTTGGTTAGGTTGCTTCGCTGTTTCAAAGCCTCCAGATGCATTTGCTTCTCGTCAAAACGCTCTCTTCACCGGTGCCGGTAAACTGCGCTCGATTGGTTATCAATATGTTTACGGTAGCGGTAACAAGCGCGCTGAAGTTGCTGACACAGACTCTTTCGATGACGATGATGATGAGGACAATTTTGAAATTCAAGACTATGATGCAGAAGAAGGAGATCAAGATTCAGATTACCAAGAAGAGACCGCTACCGAGCCTGAAGTAGCTCAAGCAACACCTGGTCACAAGCGCCATGCACTTCAACATCACCGTCGTATCATCAACCTACAACAAGCTGCTGATGCACAACACCGCAATGAAACAATCACCGCAACATCCATTAACGGATTCCCTGCTACCGCTGAAGAAATTCAGGAATACATCGCTGCTTTGAAGGATGAAGGCGATGACCAGGATGCAGATGCCGATTCCGTTGATTGCGACGAAATTTGTCGTTTACGTGATGGCGAAACAGATGGCACGGATTTGGACGATGACGACAAAAAACATCTCTAATCTGTCTTCCTTGCGGATAATCTCTTCAACCTTTGCACTTTCATTCGCTTTTAGAACCTTTGCAATCATTGCCAATCACTTCTCTTCGTTTCCGTGATGCTCATCGTTTGCTACTTTCAAGTACTTATGAGCTCACGCTCATTGCATTTTAGCATACCACTCTCTCTTTCTTATTGCCTCCTTGTTTTTTTCTTCGTTTTGCTTTTTATGGTCCCGTACTTTTTTCACTCTACCCCTTTTATCTTTTCTCCAGGTAAAACTGATTCATGGTAGCCAAGTTACATCCATTCAATCTCATGACTACTTGATGTAGTTATAAATCTTAATCTTTTTCTTCTAATTATCTCGCGTGCGTACTTTAATTGATGAGGATATGATGCGTAAAAACGATGCGATATAAATGATACAAAAGATAAAGTACATCCACCAACAGTGTGCTACAATTTTGTCAAAAGAAATCCGGCGATCTTGGTTCGACAGCTTCACCATTTCTACGTTTCTTTTCTGCTTTCCATTTTTCGAACCAACGAGCCATCTTGTTCCTGCTATTCGGATTGCCAACATTGACGGTTGCAATGATTCGATCATAATCCACCGATAAGCAGAATGCCGTTAATTCGAAAAAGCTTGAATGTTCCGAATAAGGTACGCCATAAATGGTATATTTCATCGTGCTATCTCTAGTCGATGTTAGATAAGAAGGACCGAAAGTTCTTCCTTGATTCCAATTGATCAACCTTTCCAGGCTAGGACTTACGGTGTCCATCCCAGCTGGCGGTCTATAGGTCCAACCGGTTGGCCTAAAAGCGATCGAACGATCGATTCGCATCCCCAAAGAGCGCATCTTACTAGAATGCTCTTGTAATGCATCTCCATTTATGCTCATCAAAGATGTGACGTGAACATATGCTTGCAAAGGATCACGAGTTAGCAGTGAGTGTAATTCATCATCTTCCAATTGAGCATAAACACGATATTTGCGGGGATCTGCGCAATAGATTCGAGTACCAAGAGCTTTTGCACATGCCATTACAATCTTTTCCTTGCCGATCGTATAGGTTCCTACAACAACCAGGACACGAGTGTGATCGGTGGCTTTTACAGATTCGTGCAAAGGCTTTTCCTCCGACTTGAGCCTTGTCGGGGAGCAATCTGTGGTATTTCCATGCTCTTCTTGCTTTACTGCGCTTGCATTACCGGTATCTTCATTAAATTCGCTTTTGATTTCGTCTTCGATAAAGCTGCCATCTTTAGAGTCATCCCCTTCTTCTAATTCTTCAGACATGCCAAAAGTTTCATCGTGGAATTCTAGCCCATCTTCCATCTCATCCGGTTCTCTCTTCACAACTATCTCTTTGTTGGATTCATCCGCAGTGTCAGCTTTGATGAGCCCTTTTGAATCTGCTTGATCAGTTTTGAGCCATTGCCGTAATGCTGATGCACCTTTACACTCCTCCTCTGATTGAATCGATTCGCTTTTCCTTGATTTCGCTGGTGAATTCCACCAATCTTCTCCGGATGTAAGCATCCCGTTCGATCGACTCATTTGCCCAATACGACATTGCTCTGGCGCCGCCCTTCTGACCATTTCAGCACATGCATTCACCACCATTTCTTGTGCGGGAAAGCAATATCTAGGATTGCAGTACGTCGTGTCCAAATAGATGATATCCAACCGTTTTCCTTTCATCACTGGATGGTTAACATGACGTGGCGATGCGCGAAAATCTCCACAATGAAGATAGCGGAACGTTTTCGATAAGGGCGGCAGAGGTGGATGATTGAAACCGGAAGAGGCGGGTAAGATATGACAAGTTTGTGGACCTTCGAATAAGAAAATGCATGAGCCCGGACAATGATTTGCATCCAGTAATGTTACCTGAACACCACCCGATCGTGGAATGGTAATGGTTTCGTTCATCGGTAAAGGGCAAACGTATTGGTCTTGTACACGTAAAGAAGAGCGTACCAGATTTGCAGTTGTGACACTGCAGTAAATTGGGCCATGATTCCAAACAGAGGTCATGCCTCCATAATGATCTGCATGAAAGTGACTGAGAAAATAGGCCGAGCATCCTTCAATTTCCCCAAACCTAAAAGCGTCTACGCTGATCGGCATTCCTGTTAAAACTTTATAAAATGGTGCCGTTCTCTTTTGTGGTCTAGATCTTGCAGCGCCTGTATAATTTTTTGATTCAACCAAATCAGCCGTTGCCCATTCTTTCGCTTCAGAATGTGTTGACATTAACTTTGAGAATGCATTTGCTGGAGTTTTCTTGGAAGGTTTTTCGACATTTTGTCCAAGTTCAAAGGAACGACCATCGAAGAGCATCGTCGAAGAAGATTCGGCAGAAGGCTGGCATTCAGAAGCATTTTTAATGCTTCTGATAGGCGAGTGAGTAGTTCGATGAGATGCAAAAGGTTTGCATTCTGTCTGAAGCTGCAATGGACTATTACGTGGCATATTTGATTGATCTGCAAGTTGGGTCTCTTTCAGTGGCGAAACTTTGTGTGCATCAGATCTTCCATCGATTGACGATGAGCAGACTCTTTTGACTGGTGCATTCTGATCTTTTAGACTTTCGGATATAGCCCATTCCAATTCTTCTTCTTCCGTCTTCCTTTGTGAAATGGAAGCAGCCGATTTCAGAGCTGATTTAGCAAAGAGATCTTTGATATTCACTTGTGATGCATGTTGATCTTTAGCCAATTTTGCTCGTTTGGCCGGCGAAGGTGCCATGTTTGCCGATTGTATAAGTGTGATCTACTTTATGAAATAGTCGCTTCCGTATTTGTATGTCCCCATCGCTAGGTAGGGCAAAGAGCTTTAACCAATCCTCAAAGATGATGATCAGGAATATGCTTGCATGGCTTGCGCTTATTGTCTAGTGAATGCCCCCCCTGCTTAGTGCCCCCCGTATGCGTGGGTTGATTACGAAATCTTTAATTTATGACGCAGAGCGTATTAACTGCACAGATATCGCATAAAATTTAAAACTTTTAACATTCAAACAGTCGGCATGTTGCTCAGCTCACACACAAGAATGACAAAATGTTTCCGTATGTATGCATTCATGCATCTTACTGCACAAATTCAAACCTTTTTATTTTTGGGAGATAATTTTTTATCTTTTATCCGATATCACCTTGTAGGAAATAAAAAAAAACCCTTTTCTCTTTCTCAATGTTCACGATCAAATCATCAAACATTCTTTACTCATAAACAAGGAGACAAACTTTGCTTGAGAATGATCAATTCAATCATTCATCAACCATGCGAGGTTTCCCTTCATTTATACTCTTCAGAAATCTTTCTTCATCCTCCACGTCCAAATTCAGAATTACCCGGAGATGATAAAACTTTACGTGGTTTGGTGGAAATTCGAGTGCCATCCGAACGTACAATTCAAGCTGTTAAAGTGACATTACAAGGTCATCAAACTTTGGCAATTCCCGAAAGGATTGGTGATAGTCCAATTATACAAACGCGATATGAAGATAAAGTTTTACTGGAAAAAGTGGTAGAGATTGCCAACGAATCAAGACCAGCTCTTTCTCGTTCATCTTCTTTCAAAGGAAAAGGAAAGGAGAAAGAACGAAATGATGGTCTACTTTCTTCTACAACATCTTCGTCCGAAATTATAGAAGTACATGGCATTCATTTGGAAAAGGGAACGCACGGATTCGAATTCGCATTCATCATTCCCGCCTCTTCCCCACCTTTTGAACGTGGTAGATATGGTAGAGTACGCTATACACTAACTGCAAGTGCTATTGGAGCCGGAAGAGGAAAAGCAAATGTAACAATATCAAGGGAAATACTCATAATCCTAAACGTCAATGCGGATGGCGGTCCTGTACCGCTTGATATTCAATATCACGATTACCATGAAGCACTTGGAGCTATGTCTGTTTCACTCACTAGTGCAAGCTTAACCGTCGGAGGAGCAGCAACTTTGTCCATTTACCATCCATCACCTCCTTTTGGTTTAAGCGTTCACGTTGTTAGGGTATTTGTTGAACAAACGATTGAATTGTATTCAGATGTACGTCAAGCATGGATGAAATTACCCGCTGAAAAGTTACGTATCTGGGAACGTGGGTTCATGCCGTATAAAGAAGCAAATAAACAAATCGATCCAAGTTCAACTATGGAAGATTGCCTTTGGATCAGTAGCGAAGATGGCCTTTCACCTGGAAGGCCAGGTAGATCTGTGATCGCAGGCGGATATGGAGTGCCTACTTTGGCACCATATGGCTCAACCATGCATCCTGGCACCACAGGTCCTTTGGGAACATCTATGCCCGGTCAAGGAAGTACTCCTTCAACGCCTGTTGGTATACATCCGCCTCTCAATTCCAATAGTGGAATTCAAAGTCCAGCCGGAGATGGATATAAACTGAAAGCTGTTATGCGATTGCCGGATGACAATGTGATTAGACCTTCGACCGTTCGAGGATCAAGAGCGGAAATACGTGTTTCTCATGAATTAGGCGTAGAAGTATTCTTTAGTCGAAAATCAGTTATTGATGAACGTCCTCAATCGGAATCAAAAGGGAAGCCAAAAGTACAAGTCTTTAGTATGCGAAGAGCAACGATCATACCTTCCTGTTTTGCAACGTATGATGCAATTCATTTGCCGCCTTACAGTATGGAATCTCCTTTAAGCTCAAGACCTCCAAGTCCTGGCCCTCAACCGATGAGTAATGGGAATCATAATCGTGGAAGGGGAAGTAACGGTACAAACACAGCGATTCGTAATCCTTTGACGACTCATACGCCACCGCAAAATGCAACCGAAACTGAATTGGATCATTGGAAATTGACTCAAACTTTGAGAGCTGCATTAGGCGGACATGCAAATTCTGGCTCAGGAGCCACGCCTGGCAATACAAATAGCACGTTCGGAATTCATTCTACCAATCCATCTCAACCTGGAAGTGCTATGGGTAGCCGTAATACATCCCCTACACGAAATCATCATAGCGGACCTTTAGGATACTTTTCCTCCCATCATGGACGTAAGTCTAGACCTTCAAGTCCAACAGGAAATGGTACAAGTAGTCCTTCGAATATGACAAATAGCAACAATGCTTCAAGTGGTAATTTGATGCAACATTCATCTTCGCAAGTACGTAGAAGTGGAACAGCAAGTTTGCACGCTTTAACCCCAACAAATAAACCTTTGGTTAGCAGTTTAGGTTCAGCAAATCAAATGACGACAAATAGCTTTCCGATTGTAACGACTGCTCCTGCAAGTGGAACGACTACGCCTAAAACATTACCACCCAATTCACCTTGGGCAGCGAATAATTTTCCTGTTCGAACTTCCACTTCGCATGAATCATGTCAATGCGGTAGAAGTACGGAAGAATTGATGGAAGCCGAGCAAAGATTATTAGAAGGCGTTCCTACTGCGCCGGGAATATGGATCGATGCACATGATGAAGGTCAATTACCTCCGCCATGGACGCCTAGTAGACCTAGTAGTCCTGTCTTGGATTCACAAGACGTTAGTGGTTGGTATCGTGGCAACGACGGTATTCGTGAAGGCGGAAGACACCGTGGTAAAGTTGGAGAATCATTTGAAAATTATCAAGATCAACAATCCCATACACTCCCTTTTACTCAACACAGTCAAGAAAGACATGATAGCGATGATGATGGTGGACTTATTTAATAGGATTATTGTTTTGTATTACTACTATCTTTATTCACAACTTTTGCCAATTCAATATTTATAGAGAAAAGGATTTGATGATGGCAGTAGGGTAAAGGGCACTAACTCGGCTTGAGTGTGTATGCATGTTGGATGCATTCTAGCGGCGTGTGTTGTTCTCTTTTGTGCATAAAAACTTTATTTAATGCAAGAAAAGGTCATTTTATTATTCTGTACGCGAACTGAACTCTCAAAGGAAAACACGCGCGCGTTGTGCATTACACACCCGTCCGATAGAACGCGCTCTTTTTGTTGATGGCAAATATCACATCTTATTCCATTTGTATACAAACACAATAAGATGATGATGTATATGCATGCACGCTAATACACATTAACATTGTATTCGGACAAAAAGGAAAAGGGTGAGAACAACAACAATTGCATATGCACAAACAATTCCCCCCTTTATGAACAAGGCAAAATGACAGATTCAAACGAAGTTCAAGACGATCCATTAAGGAGACAAAGAACTCCTTCCCCTCTTCCATTCGCATCGCAAAGTGGAAATTTATCCTTTGAGGCAAGTGGGGGTGGTAGTAGCCAAGGCGCCTCCTCCTCAAAACAATCTCAAATTTCTCAGCCAAATACTCCTAATTCTCTACAAAGACTAAAAGTAACTCAATCTCCTTCCAATCATTCAACTTCACAACCTTTGATTCGTTTGAACGACGACGACGACGACTTTCAACCAATTGAATCAAATCGATATTTGATTGACGATTCTTCACTATCTTCCAATCGGATAAAGAATCCAATAGGCGAACTTGAATCACTGCAAGAAGAGCCTTCAACGATCAAAGGCGAAACAATGACAACCGAAAGATCTTATGGAGCTTTGGATTCCTCCGATAATCCTGGCGGTACAAATCATTACCTTTCTAGACAATCTGCTTTAGCTTCTAGTGAGCCAGTGCCTACTGATGCTGATGAATTGCCTTCAACTTCTGCAGAAGCTCGAAAACCTCGTCAATTCAGCTTTAAGAAGAGAAAACAATCTGTAGGCGGAAGTATGACCGGAAGCGAATCGCCAAGTCAAGGTGGCGGAGGTGGAAACGGATTCTTGAAACGTGCTTCCATGGCCGCATTTGGTAGAGCTTTACCTAGTAATGCTTCCAATGCACCATCTGGTGATGGCGGTCGATCGGCTTCGCAAATGGCACGAAATCGAAATTTGAGAAGAATTCATACGATCAGCGTAAACGGACATCAAGATCTGCACGGAAACGAACCAGATATGTCACAATGGGAGCGCAAGCCAAGAATTCCCTCTTTGATGCCAGCAAAATCGTCTCCGAATAGCACGCCTATTCCAACAGTTCCTTTTGTAGTGTTATGCCTCGTTTGCTTTGGTGAATTTAGTAGTGCAGGAGTTGCAGGTCCATTTTTGTTCTTTCAAATCGAATCATTCAACGTTGGGGGTGAAGGCGAAGTGGGCTATTGGGCAGGAGTGGTAGCCTCAGTTTTCTTCTTTGCTCAATTTTTAACTTCTTTACTATGGGCATCTATCGCTCAAAAGCATGGAAGACGTGCAGTTCTTTTGGTCTCTTTGGTTGGCAACTCGATCTCTCTGATCTTGTTTGGAATGTCGACCAATTTACGTATGGCGATCAGTGTTCGTCTAGCACAAGGTTTGTTCAACGGCGCTGTCGGAGTGGCTAAAGGTGCGGTACGTGATCTTACGGATGAGACAAACGAAGGTCGTGCTATGGCTCAATTGGGATTTGCTTGGGGAATGGGCGGTATTGTTGGACCATTGATGGGCGGTCTTTTGTGCAATCCGACGGATAAATTTCCATGGCTTTTCGGCAATAATGAATTTCTGAAGCATTATCCTTACGTTCTTCCTTGCTTAGTCGTTGCCTCTTTCACTGCGACTGGTGCATTTTTGACGCTGTTCATCGGCCCTGATGGTGGGCCAAGGACGGGAGCTATTCATTTGCCGGAAAAGCCGGATATTGAACGTGCTGGCCATCGTACTGCTTCAAATTTAGGAAGCTTTGGACGAACTGCTAGCAAGAAGATCAGTGGATATTTTAAAGGCGGACAAGATGGCTCTCATACCCCCACAACCCCCTTGGGTGAATCGTTGGTCAGCTTGCGAGGTGCAGAAATGGCGGGCCCAAGTTATAGCAATGACGGCTTACCACGAACCTTTACGCAGCAAGTAGAAGACGAAACTGGAGGTCCACCTTCTCCACACGATTCGGATGAGGAAGGCACAATCATCACCACGACCCGAGCCGGAACGTCTGGATTTGATGATCATCGTAGACCAGCTTTTGCGCGTAATCGTCCGCGTCCGATGTCAAGAACAACAGCACGACATCGAAGTATTCTTGGTGGTGGCTCTGCCTATGGTTATGAAGGCAATGCGCCTCTTTCAAGCTATACAGGAACGGGAGCGGGAGGAGGAGGAAGTCGTTTTGGTGGAATCGCACCTTCGCAATTAGACGTCAGCTCAAATGCAGCAGGCGAAAATCGAAGAAACTCAACGCAGCAGACGTCCACCGGTTTGATCAATAATCGAACAAGCGTTTTATCCACAACCCAATATGCCCCTGATTTTGAACAATTGGGTAATGAAGGATCAGATGGAAAGCCCAGACAATTGAGCTTTGCTCAACGATTCCTATTGGCAAATGATGATGCTGTTTTAGGACTGTCGGACCTTTGGGTTGCTGCAGCTATCAATAATGATGAGACGTATGCAGACGATGAAGATGATGACTTCGGATACGACTACGGAGATGAGGAGGATACGATAGACAGATCTCGTTTAGAAGAAGAGGAAGAAGAAAGAGAAGAGATTGATGATAGTTTGATAGATGAGGGATCAGATTTTGATCGATCTCTTGCACACGAATCGACAGGTTCAATGGCTTTCGGACACGATGAAACAGATGAAGATTCTCCCTTGATGCCTCGCCATTTACCTCCACTCAATTTTGCACGTCGCCATCGTCTGAACTCGACAGGAGCAAGCAGTCGAGGCTCGAGACCGTTTATGACAAGAAGAGGAAGCAATAATAATCGAATTCCAAGTGTTTATAGCAACACAGGCGTTGAAAGTGCACAAATCGTTCAAGCATTGCAAAGACCAATGTCACCTGGAATTCACTTTGCAGAAGATGCAAACGGATCTGGCATTCAAGGCGCAGGTGCTACTGCTGGCTATGATCCAACTTTGGCAGGGATTCCAGAATCGGCAAGTGTTTCTGGAACGATACGAATAGATAAAAATGGTACGAAGTACGGACAATACGGCGGAGGAGATCGATCGCAAATTTCATTAGCAGCAACGAGTGTGCAAAGACAACGTGCTATTGAGGCTCAACAACAATCTCTATTACGACAATTACCTCTAACTTTCATCGCGCATTATGCTTTGTTAAGCCTTCATTCTTCTACATTTGATCAGGTGTTTATGGCTTATCTCGTTACACCTTTCAAATCTGGCGGTCTTGGCTTGACGGCAGCACATTATGCAGAATTAATTGCAGCTCTGGCATTCTTTCAAATTGGATCCCAATTCTACTTTTATCCAAAAGTTGGACCGCCACAGGGAAAATTTTCTCATCTTTCAATGATGCGTTTAGGCACCAGCTTATACTTGCCGGTTTACGTCTTGTTTGCTTCTTTGCGTGCATTCTTGCATCCATCCACAGATGCGATTGTGATGTCGTTTATGATCTTGTTTGCCTCTTTACGTTTATTGGCTAATACTTGCTCTTTCACATCTGTGAGCATTTTGATGAATGCTACTACACAACCACATTTGGTTCCATTGGCAAATGGCTTAGCACAAACGACAAGTTCGGCGGCACGTTTTGTTGGTCCATTGGTAGGCGGAATGTTGTGGGCAAAAGGCGTTGAAGGTGGTTATGAAACGCATTCTTGGCCTTTTAACTATCATTTGGGATTCTGGGTGGCTGGTTTGTTGGGATTCTCTGGCTTTTTACATTCTTGGCTGATTCGCTGATATCTCAACCATCTTTTTATACAATCTTGTATGATCTCATAATGCTAATCATTTATCCATTTCATTTTGCAACCACAGCTACATCTGTGCACTCATTTTATGAATTGATTGTTTATCGTTTACGTTTCTCCGAATCTTTGGACGATTAGTCAAATTCAAACTCTCGCGAAAATGAAGTCGGAAGAAAAAAATCATTATTCAAACAAGTAACTATCTCTATGAATTAAAACGGTCACAATGAAAACTACTTTCATGCACGCATACGCTCATACATACTTCCATGAGAAAGTGTGCTCAACGGAGTCCACTTAACACCTCCATCGCTGTCGTTGCTTGTTCGACGGATTGCGTTTGACTCTTCTGCATTAGATGGTGAGGGAAATCGAAGTGGTGGTAGAGTATGAGGTTTGCTCTTTCCATTACTCAAGCCAGAGAGTGGTGGAAGAAAAGGTGCTTGTTCTTGTCCCATTTGTTGACCTATAGTCATTACACTTGAACCATTTGTAGTAGAACTAGAGGTACTACTATGACGTGATTTCAGAGGTGGCATATTCAACATTGAGCTGCTTTGTCCGTTCGAAGGAGCTTGAACGGGTGATAATGACGTCCTAGATCGTGAGGGAGGGGAATTGGACCATGAAGATCTTTGTTGAGAAGAAGAAGAACCACCATCTTTTTGACGGTATGCTACTGTTCCTCCGCTGGATAACCATCTTTGTGTTTCAGACAATCGAGCAGAATCCATTCGAACGTCCATTTGTAATCGATCGGATCTACGTTCCAAATCAGACCAAGCATGATGATCGTGATGAGAAGAAGATGCTTCGGAAGCTGCTGAACAACTTGTTTTCAGCATTGCGACTCCCATTGCGGTCATATGTTCAGTTATAAGTGCATGCTGTTCATTCATTCGTTCCAAAATTACCGCCAAATTATGCGCAACAGTTAGAGGTAACTGTACTCGTTCGTTCTTTCCTTCACTTTCCATAGCACCTTGCATCATCATAGAAGCAGCATCGGCAAAAGTATGAATGGCTGACCATGCTAAATCCAATTGTGATGTCCACCGTTCCCCACCAAATCCGCTTGAGTTTGTTCCGTTAAGCGCAAAAGATTGTAAAGAAGATGGTGAAGTAGGAGAAGGTGATTGAGAAGATCCAATCGGTTTAGCATAACCGTCATGGATAGCCGGATGTGCTTGTTGATATTGCTGTTGAACATTTTGTTCTTGCATGGCTGCTTCGCTTGGTCGTAGAGTTCTTTTGGTCGGTGGAACAGCTTTGCCCTGAGAATCGCTATAAGCGCAAGTTCTTCCACTAAAATCGCAATTTGAACAAGGCAAGCCACCATCACAACGTCTCTTCGCTTTATGACAAGCAACGCATGCACGTTGTAAACGTTTACGCTTTTTTCCTGTTGCGACTAAAGCGGGTGCTTGTTGCAATTGTTGAGTTGATTGTTCAAATTTCGACATTTCAGAATGGTGAGACGGATAAGAAGTTGTTGATGAAGTAGAAGCTCTGGGTGCAGATTGCCATAATGATGCATGGAGCTGAGAGGGATGTTGTTGTGTTTGTTGATGATGATGATGAGAGTGATAATGACTCGGTTGATGTAAATGCGGCATAAATGCGTTAGAAGTTGCCATCATGATGACTTTACAGTGTAATCAAAGAAATGGTGATCGTGTTTGTCGAAAAAGATGATGATAGTAAGAATGAAGGAAATATATTCGAATCCAAAATGGGGAAATGTAGGGTTCCACGTTCCTCAAAGATGTCAAACAAATAGCTGTCCAAAAGATCCTATTTTGCAAAGTAGGAATTGCGTTATCGGGGAAACGATATAGCAAGGCAGAACAGCACAATAAGAATGCTTGGTACGATAACGAAATCTAGCGTTTGAATGGAGCGATGTGGAAGGGAGAAAGGACAGTTTTGTTTATTCAATTTGAACGGTGAATGTTCCTTAAAGAGAGGTAACCATTCTCCACCTTGGCAAAGCTACTTCTAGGCACTTGATCAGTCCTTTTGCTTTTCCATATGCAAGCCAAGCCAATACCAAGAACTTGCGATTCTCTTTTTGCCAAGCCCGATATGCTTCAAGTCCTACGGTAAAGGATAGAGTATGGGGAGGCTGTGAAATGATACACGGAAAGATTTAAACTGTCAAAACAATTGAATGACATTTAAACGAAAAAAGAGACAGGTCTTGTGCCTTCTGCATACAAATAAGAAGGTGCATTTATCGTGGCTATCCTTTCTTTTTGTTCCTTACTTTGCCGCCGCGCCGTCAAAATCAACGATGGCGGCTAAACAGCATATCAAATTAAAATAAAAAAGTATATAGATGCCTTCGGTATGTCATTCTAGTCACTAAATCAGAGGAAGAATTGTAAGATTTTCTCCCTCTTTTCCCGTCAGCGGCGATGCGGCTGAAAAGTGTACTAGGAGAAGGATTTAAGAATAAATCTGCCAAAAATAAAATACTTCTAAAGTGCTCTGATGCAATTCCGTCCACGTTTCTTCATTTGGTTCACAAAGCTTGGCGAGATGTGCCTATTTTTGACAGTAAAGATGCTGCAAATAGAAAACTCATGCCTGAAATCAGTGGAAAACAAGGAGCCCGAAGTTTGAATTAATATTACACTGTTGTCATACCCGCTTTAACCACAATCAGCCTGGGTATACTGGCGTTGAGCCGCATGCAAAGTCCATCCCTCGTCCCGCCGGAAAAGCTTGGCACAAGGAAAACTATTGCACTTGACCACAGTAAGAGAATTACGCGTTTTTACTGTAGACAAAAATAACAGTGCCGCATCAACCGCCGGGAATGAATAAAATAGGCTCTGCGTCAGTCTTGCGTCAATTTGACATTCTTTATTCGTGTAAAAGACTTTAGCGCCTTTGCATGAAAAGCCGCGATTTCGCCTAGACAACCAACCGTTGCTTACAAACGAATAATTCATGTTTAGTGAATTGCGATCTTCATTTGGCTTACATACCTTATGCTCAACGGACAGCCTGCTATCTTGATAATGAAATTGATGATCATATTAAAACAATTGTAACCAAAGCCAAACTATCAATGGTAGCAAAATCATCCCCCGTACTTCTCGTAGAATATTCCTTTCTATAAAAATTGGTCTATTCAGCATAGCTGTCCTTCTGATTTCTCTTCTAGCCCTTGCTTCGAATCCACCCGTTGTAGAGCGAAGGGGTGTGATGGGAAATGCATTAGAAGAAGAATGAAATCCGATCATTTTATCTCTCATCCATCGATCTATTCCTCTCCCAAATATCCATTTACGATCGATAATCAAAAACAAGATTAATGCTGATAAACTCAAAGGGTACACTTTTGTCCAAATCTCAATTTGATCAGGTAAAGCACAAGGCATGGCGATCGCACTGGCTTTTTGCAATTGATCATCCCAATTCAAAAGCAATCTTGCATAACCAGGTTTACGTACACCTCCGGTCATGCTGAAAGCTTTTAATGTTAACTCTTCAGCAAAATGGCCTTGTTGATCATCCTCTTGCGAATATTGATGTCGAACGTGACAATGATCATGATCATCTCCAGAAAAGATCAATTTTGCATTGGAATGATGTAAGAGCCATTTGGATACCGGTCTTGCCAAAGCGTTTTGATAAGTTGCATACTGATCAACGCCTTGTTCGATACTATCCCTATGAAAGGATTCTCTATGCCAGCCTTGATCATCGATGCGGACCGCTTGATCTGAGCTATTCGTACTCGTGAGAGAATGCTGCGTTGAACATGGCGTGCCAGCTGGTCTATGAAGAGGTATATGCGAAATCAAGATTCGCACAGGCTCTTGTACGTCCGAAGTGCTTGCTGCAGATGTGCTTTGTATGCCTTCGATAAAGTCTATCGTCTCTGGAAATCGTGTCTTTCCCTCTTTATACCATTGTGAATCTTTGATCTGTTGTTGAAAATCAAGATGATCGTGTTGTTTCAACCATGCCGAATCCAAATCTTCTTGTTCCTTATTGTCGAAAGATGAAGTAGCAGGTGACATTCCTGCAAGGTGCAAGGCATCCACTAATGCGATTTCATGCGTTGGATTTTCACTGTTGCTGTTCAAGTACAATGGAAACCGAGCATTTACCGTTCTCTTCCAGTCATTCGATTCGATTACAATCCGTTGAGGGCCGCCTTTCGGTCGCAAGATCACTCTTTGTGAAGGTGATTTCTGTGAAAAGGAAGGAAGAGGTGCTCTCTTTTGATGTTGATCAAAAACTTGCTTTTCTCTTTTCTGGTAAAGCGAATCGATGTGTTCTCTTTTACCTCCTTTGGTGTTTCTACTTGTGATCGTATGATGCAATTGAGCACCGGTGTCTTTGACCGATTGCCCGACAGACCAAGTGTACCTCTTGCGTTCAACGTCATACCACGTCCCCCAAGATTGTAACCAACGTCGACGAGATTCTAGACTTTCACCTTCGAAAATGACATTGTGCGTCAAGGGTATCCTAATATCATGATTTCCAGGAACATAGACAGTCGGAACACGTTCCGGAAATAGGCTCTTGAACCTTGAAACATGGCGTTCGTACTGTAGTACGTCTTCGTTTGTATTAACCGCTCTTCTTCCGCCATCCAACAGATCGCCCAACCAAATCACTGAATCGCTTTGAGCACGACCTTGGATTCGAACAACTGCTTGGAAGGCTTTGCGTACGTACGTATTTGCGGCCCAGCGAACGACTTTATATGCCACCTTGTTTAAACCTAGGGGTAAATCATTCAAATGTTCGTACGACTCTCGATCGATCAATTGTGGATCTGCCAAGATTGTGATCATCATTCGGTGTACACCTGGATTAGAAATTGGATCTTTGGAAGTAGAAGCATGATCTGAGGGAATGCAACGTAGAGAAGTGAGAAGGAATGCGAGCCTTTCATTCCATAAAACGATCAGAAATCCCGTCCATCGTAGTATATGTATCGTACCGCGACCATCAGTGAAAAGAACGTCGAACGATTTACGTAAGAATCCCTTTTTTACCTTTACCTTTGTGTCATTATCGTGATCGGTCGTTGTATAGTCATCATGATGATCATGCAGTGGTAATACCATATGATATCAAATCGATCTTTGTTAAGTCACGATCAGGTAAAAATGATAATGGAAATGCGAAGAAGAAGAAGAAGAAGGAGAAGAAAAAGGAACGCAAGTCTGTGCGGTGCTTTGGGTGTTGCTTAAAACTTCGGTGTCCAACAAAAAGATAAATTCAACAGGCGCCGACAGTACAAAAGTACATACATTACGTTGCGCAGCGCAGGCGCGTGGCATGGAATAAGTGCACACACACACACTCGGCGGCTTGCTTGACTTGTGGGTATGTCTGTTTGTGTGCGGAGATTCCTTTCCAGCCCAAAAAGAAGCAAGTCAGAAAGTATGTATGTGTGCCGATGCATACATCTTCTTGAATCAGGGCATTCACTTCGAGCTTCTTACATCCATCTCTTTTTCACACATATACCCTTTCATTTTCATCATTCCTCTCTAAAGGTTTCATTTCCGATAAAGTTTATCAAATAGGAATTTACACTCACCTTGATCAAATACACCAATTGTAAAGGCACAAGACCTCCACAAGGAAAGGAAACCCATTCAAAGACCTATAGATCATGTCCAGATACGAAAAGTTAATAAAGGAGGCTACGAAGCCTAAACCTGGCGCTCCCAAGGCCAAGTATATCGACCCAATCATTGCAAGTTCTTTTAGCCAAGACGGCTCACTACAGGATATGTGTAAAGCTCTATCTTCACGTTTGAACGATAGCAGCAGCTTGGTGGTAATGCGAAGCTTGATAGTGATTCATACGCTAATAAGAAACGGTGGTGTCGATAACGTCCTCTCGGCAATGTCTGGAAGTGGACAAGGATCTTTGAGATTACGCAACGTTATTCAAGGAGGTAATTGGCAAGGATATGATGCTCCTCGGATATTGTCACCGTATGCAGCTTATCTCGACGATCGTATCAAAGCATACAGAGAGCTACGACATGATGTGATAAGAGCAGCAGATGCAGCACGAACACGTGGAGGTGATCGAAGTGAAGGAGCAGAATCAGGTCTACGCCTCAGAAGATTGACGGTCGAGAAAGGATTATTGCGTGAAGTTGGTGTATGTCAGAAAGTTTGTAGTAGACTTTTGGATGTTTTCTTTGCCTTCTTTTCCGGCGAGAATACTCGAGAAGAGCTGGCACTTACAGCATTCAGGATGAGTTTAAAAGATTTACTGGCGGTCTATGCTGCAATCAATGAAGGCGTGATCAACGTATTGGAACACTACTTTGAGATGTCAAAAGTGGACGCAACAAATGCATTGGAAGTATACAAAAGATTTTGCACGCACACAGAAAAGATCGTTGCTTTTCTCGCATCCGCAAGAAAAATCTCACATCATCTCAATATAAACATTCCAAATTTGCGACATGCTCCTGTCAGTTTAGCAGGTGCTTTGAAAGAATACTTGGACGATCCGAACTTTGAGAAGAATCGACAAGAATACAAGGAGAACAAACGTGTTGCAGATGGAAAAGGTATCAAGTCAGCGAGCAAAAATGCGGAAGTGAAAAAGGGTGAACTACCTGCATCTTCATCAAAGAAGAGCATCACGATTCAGGAGCCCTCAGCAGAAGAAAAGGCAAAACCGGTCAAACCTCCTACCTCCAATCAAGCATTGCAAGATTTCTTTGAAAGTATCGAAACAGACCAAATGAGTATGTTTGGACCTGGAGCACAACAACAAGGTTTTATGATGCCACAAGCAACTGGTTTCCAACCTGCGATGATGGCTCCTCAAATGACAGGATATAATCCGTTCTTTGGACAGCAATCCAATTTTATTGCGCCTCAACAAACGGCATTCTTGCAACAACCACAATTAACAGGATTTGCACAAGGTGGATTCCTTTCACCTCAAATGACAGGCGCGAATCCTTTCAGACAGAGTGTAATGATGCAGCCGACAGGTGGTGCATTTGGCGCAGGAAACATGTTTGGCATGCAGCCAACAGGACTACCCCAGCAACCACAACAACAACAATCATTCGGAGCACAATCAAATACCGCAGGCCCCTTCTTCAACACTTTCAATGCCAGCGATGCCGCAAAGGAACAAAATCCTGCTCCATCGACAGCTACAGACAATGGCCCTGAAAGATCTGCTAGTGTTCCGCTACCCAAAGCACTCTTGCCGCAAAAGACTGGTTCTCGGAATCCTTTTGCGCCACCGCCAGGATCTACACCACCACCAAAAGAACCTGCTTCGGCCAAAGGACCGACCTTGTTCGAATTGGCATACGGCGGTACAGGAGGTACTCAAGGGCCGACAGAGGGGGGAGGCGGTAATTATGGACTAGGTGCGGGTGCTTGGAATGGATCGCAAGCCCAATCGCAGCAAGCACAAAATTCCAATTCATCGCTCGTTCCACAAAAGACAGGTTTGATTGGCAATATTGCATCTGAATTTATCTCTGGAGCTCCAACGACAAATGGCAATCATGAAGTCCTATCAAGTACTCCAACAAACAATTCAGTCAGCCCATCTTTTACGTCAGGACCTACTGGAACAACATCATCGCAAGCACAGCCTTTTCAACCCTCTCAATCTTTCCTCTCCAGCCTACCGGCTCACATTTCACAACAGATCCAAGCATCACAGCCATCACAACAACCTCAAGCTTCACAGCCATTTCAATCAACTCCTTCCCAGTCTTCTTTCACTCCACAACAGACATCAAACACGAATGCTCTTTCTTCTGGCTTCTCAGGTTTATCACTCGGTACTCCTTCTGATTCTGCCCCCCTTCAACCTCAACCGACCGGATTTGGAGGAAGCACGGTCAAGCCATTCAAGCCTGAGAGTAGCTTTGGTCAAAATTTAGCAGTCAATGGAAGTTCGCCTTCATCTGCTCCAATACCTGCCAATATGACTGGAAACCCATTTGCCAGAATGTCGTAAAAAGAATCGTAAAAGAGATTAAAGTGTTGCATTATTCCTTCCTGAAATTATGCGTCTGAGTTTCGCTTGCCATCTAATATGCTCATAAGACGGTTAAAGTTATATTTTGTCGCCACTACCCGCTTTTTGGTGAGATCTCATCTAAAGCAAGTATGGAAAGCACGTGGATTTAGTCAGTTGTGAGGTGGTAACGGTTGAAAGGGGGAGGGGGAGAGTTCAAATCTTTCAAAAAGCAGACATTGTGATGCATACACTCACGCTGCATTCTTTGAATGTATGCTTGGCCGTGCGATCTTTTTGATTGATGTTGTAGTCACTGTGACTGTTAAGCCATATGGCACATCACGATCGAATTCATGCGTCACGTCTTGCCAAGTATGTACATTAGGAATTCATGCTAATCAATCCCGTAGGGACAAGTGATCAAGCTGGACGCGGACATGAAATGTTAGTCTACGCGCGCCGGAACAGATGCGTGACTTTATGCATAACTTATACTCCTCCCTCTTTCATCATTGCATTAAATGACGTTCTGATGAAATCAATTGAAGAGGCTTGGCCGTCTTAAGCCGATGCAATCCTTCCAAATCGATCCTTCGGGCTTTGCCCAAGTCCAACATAGGAGAGCGAAAAGAAAAGCAAATATGGCCGCCTACGGAAGAAGAAAACAAAGAGATCCGTTTTTGGGAGCTCGATTGTCTTTGTTGGGATTGGCAAATGCGCGAAGTAGCGAACCAGCATCAGCACTAATGAACATTCAAGACCAGAGAGTCAGTACAGAGATTGATTCAAACGCTGATATGGCCGAATCAGCTGCGGTATTATCACCTGCTTTCGGATTGACAGTTCCGTATAACACAATGTCCAGCATCTTATCCGATGTTTCGTTTGAGGAAGGATCTTTATTGTCTCAAAGTATCAGTTATCAAAGTGCTATGGCGGTTAATGAGATGCATAGAAGGGAAAGTAATAGTTTGAATTCCTCCAGAGATGATTCAAATCATTCGCAAAACGGCAAACAAGATTCATCTCTCAATCCTCCTTCAACACCAAAGCACGAAAATACAAAGTCCACTTTACTCGCATACATCCAAGCTTCACCGGCCGTCACTGATAATAGCCGAGCATCCAGTGGCAGTACGGTGAACACATCAATCCTATTTCCAAATCGTGAAAGTCAAAGAAGCAGTTTAGGAATGCTATTGATTGCCAATGATGACATCTTTCCTAGACCGCCTATTCGACGTGGGTATGATACCTTTTCCAACGATGGAACTATACTCGCACGCGGAGGATCGGAGATGGACGAAGAAACACCCAAAGCGAAACCGATTGAAATTGATGAATTTGATTATCGGAATAAACCTTTACCCGCAATTCGAGACTCATCGGAAGACGATAGAACAATCCGACAATCTATTCCACCCTCACCACCTTTGCCCACAACGATGAAGGATGGAGCGAATTTCTTACATGCACAAAATGCGATCGGACTTCTGCTTATGCCTGCTTCAGGAGAATCAACTACTGCATCCAAATTACCTTGCAAAGAACCTGCCAATTGATTCACTTTTGTCCTGTATTGATCGGCTTATTCACACAAGGACGTTGCCATTCTTGCCTGCTCTTTTCTTTTCTCGCAGAGAAAGAAGCTGTATCATATTTTTACTGCTACGATAAACATCTTTTATCACCTAAGTCTTTTTATTCATGAGATGATCACCTTGGATTTGTAGGATTCGGGAAGACAAAAATACCATGAAACCCCATCACTCATTTTACGCGCCAAATTAATTTCAGGTGAAAGTGCACGCTAAACGACTTACCAGAGAAGATTGTGTTTCATCTTTGCCTTCTTTCTACCATTACCTTTACCGGGAGGAGGGAGGAGTTGAAGGAGATAAAAGAGGTATGTCTATATGGACGCAAAGAGGGATAGGGTATGCTTTTAGCATGCAAAGATCACTCGGCCATTCCTCGCGCATTCATTCTTCACAAAAGAGTACTATACAGCCTTTCCGCCCTTCAATATACTCTTTTACAGAGCTCCCGAAGCGATTCTATGGCAACAATGAAAGGTATACCGAAAGCGAGAGGGATGACAAAGAGGACGATGAAGTTAGTCACACAAGATGTACATCAAATAAAAGTGGGTCCTCAACACTTGTGCATCAACGAATGAATTCTCAAGCTGTGCAATTCTTCTCTCCAAGAACGGACAGGATAGTCAGTGAAGAAGCGCTTGAAAATTTACTCAATCATTGCGATCGTGCTATTGTGCTCTCCAGAGGTTCTTCCGATGCGAACTCTTTTTGGACAGCAAAAGATCATCTTTTTCAGGCTACCCGCATTTACGTGGACTTGGTCAAACGATCATCGTTGAAATCTGACATTGATGTACTATCGTACGAAACATATCTTATTCGTAGCGGATATGCGCATGTCATTCGAACAATTGGTGCGCTCATTGGTCGGGATGGGGTAATTGTCTGTGCAAGGATGATGCAAGATCTTTTGCAATGGGAAATGGACTTATTAGACATGGATTTTGAGAGTGCGGACGGAAGCGATGCTTGGCATAAAAGAAGGAGGGAAAAACGGTCGATGGAAAACGGAGCCAATCAAAAACCGCTCAAACTGGATGAGGAAGAAGCAATGATTCTTGAGGAGGCCGTTCTTTCATCCGGCCCTTTTTTGCAAGATTTAACACCAATTCTCTACGACATATTCAACGATCTCACTTCTGAAAGCGTCAATCTGTACAGTTTCTCACGTAAGTTCATAAGCAAAGAGCACGAATCAATAGCAATGGAGCTCAGGCTACTTTTAAGGCAAGTACCACACAATGCGTGGGAGCGTCCACTTTCTATGGAATGGAATCGATTCCGAACTTCGACTGAATCGTTCAATAGTGCCAGCTCCGTCATTGATGCATCGATAAGGATGATAGCACAGGCATATGCAAAAAGCGCGCAAACTTCCTCCACTGTGCAACTTTTATTGGATGAAATGGCGTATTGCAATTCAACAAACAAGCATGTTGTACTTTTGCAACAGATGGTCACCCAGTCCTTTCGATATCAACTTCGCCTGGTGACCAAAATTTTGATCGATGAAAATGAGGCAGATGCGATGATACTTCAAGAGAAGCTTAAAGAGCTCTTGGAGACATTTGATCGTATACTTTCGATATCATCTCGAGGTGTAGGAAAGCTTTGTTCTACACGATCATCTCCATGGCATACGAAAAATTTCACGACTATTTTGCGATGCTTGTTCAACTCGATAAGGCTCTTTGAAAATCCTATATATTGGCACCTCTTCGAATCAGAAGAAAAAGAGAAAGTGGTACGACTTTCCTTCAAATTTCGTTCTTGGTTGGAGCACTGCATTGAAGTCAATGACCAAATAGACCGAGCTTGTCTTCCAAAAAATTCAGGCATAGGAGTTTTCAACATGATTTTGCATAACTTCATGGTCTCTTCTCCGCTTTTTGGCAAAGCTTCGGTGGGAATGGCATCCAAATTGATCGATAACATGCTTACTTCCGATGATGCACCGCAACCTGATGAGATTACATTAACGATCCTCATTGGGAACTCGGTAAAATTGAGGGATGCAAAACTTCTTCGATCGGCCATACTAGCAGCTCATTTGTCTTTGAGCAAATATATAAGAACGAAGTCTGACCGCAGAAGATATAATGCGGATTCTGTTATGTGCAGTTTATTACGGTATGCTGCCATCTCCAACGATCGAGCTCGAATTATTGCTTTGCTAGATGCGGCCAGATTTGCATCATTGTATCCTCGTCCGCTTAATGGAAAAAATAAAGCGCTTCTTGATGTTGCTCAAATCTCTGCGCAAAAGGTTATTGTGTTGCTTTATCCATCCCTTCAAATCGATCGACCTAGAAAACCGATTAAACGTGTGCGAATACGGAAGCTCAAAGCAACTAGAAAACGCGAAAGGAAACTTGGATCTCTTCATAGTGACCCTCAGGCAATTGATGAGAAGGAGAAGGTTAACTTTGATTTTCTTGATGAAAGTCATGTTCCACTGCAATTTCATCCGTCCGTACTTGTAGCAGCTCTACATTTTGCTGTTGAAAAAGGAAATACCGGCCTTGCTGAACGAATTTGGAGATTATGGCTACGAGTGATAAAGCGACAAGCTTATGCAGAAGGAAACGTGGAAAATTATGTCACCGTCCGTGCATTGACAATGTTGAATGGATTATACGCAATGGAGGTTAGGCGTGACTTCAAAAGGAATGCACGTTTGAAAGCTTACAGCGCTATGATCGATTGTCTGCCTTCTTCTGTGGGTCCAAGGATTTATGGTGCAAAGAGAGGACATAGGCTTGCACTTTCTTTACGATCCAGAAGGACTGTAGTCGGTTGGGCATATGAATTGGGACGTAATCCGAATATCGATCCAGAACTGGCAAATCGTTGGAAAAATGATGGAAGTTTAGTGGCTAGAAAAGTTACACGATTAAGATATCTTCAAATGAGAGATTTTTGGTTGTCAAATCAAGAAAACAATCATTCCTCCTACACAACCGTAAAAGAGGCATTCGAGAATTTCAACCTGAATAAAGTGTCGCCCATTCCAACTTCGCAAATTGTGCCGTCAGAGCGACCTGATCATCCATTCTATCGGAGCTTACTTTGCGTTTTCCGTGAAAAAGGTGAAGATCGTGGTTGTTTTGATGAACGTCTCCTTCAACAAGACGCTTCGTTTTTGGAATTTTTCAGATTGATTAACATTGACATGGAAACGTTTGGCCTAGAAGTCCCTTCGGACCTTCGTATTTGGATCAGTAAACACGATCAATGATCACAAGAGAAGAGAGATTATTGAGAAATCTTAATTTAACAGTATACCTTGCGATGTACATCAGGAAAGGAGCATTTCAAGACAATAAACAATGTATATTACCAACAATGCAATAGATCACCTACATACCGCAGCGCACTGGCCATCTTGCGCATCTTTACTAGAGAGAATGTTTGCTTTTGACTTTATTCGCATTCAGAATGGATAAGACTTTTTGCTTCGCTCTTCCTCCGCTTCCTGTGTTGCGACGATGCCAGATCGAATTTGATCTTGATGAGCTTTATCTAGAAAAGGTAAAACGCCTTCTCGATAAAGAGATGCTGCTTTATACCAAGCCACATCTTCGGGCCAATTGCGCATTGCATACGCCAATCGACCGGGAATGCCAGGCTCTTTTGCCATTACTTCAATTGGGACCATGTGGGTATGAATCGTGAAGAGAACTGCGCCACTTTTTGGTAACTTTCTCAATGTTTGCCTTTCAGTTCGCATGACCAAATCTTGTGGTCGTTGTATTGGCGTTGAAAGATCGACTGGACCTAATGTTGAATCAACTTTCACCGTTCCTGCTTCATCGATCGGACCTTTTGTTGAAGCGTCATAAAGATCTTCCGGACCATTTGTGCTCAAGCCCCAAGTCAATTCTGTACGATCGTCCAGTTGTTCTTCTTCAATGGAGGATTTTGTATCGTTGAGAACGTCTGGCACCAATGTACCGTCGCGCAATTGATAAACCTTATTCATCGAATCCTCCTTTCGAACGACTTGGAAGAAATAATTATTCCTCTCTGATAAACGACCACTTCCGGCTTCCATTTTTGTGAAGAAACGATCTAAAGGATCACGAAGACGCTCAGCAAATTGCGGAACTTTGCCAGACGTATGAATCTCTTGTAATGTACTATTCAACTTGTCACGTAATCGCCAAAAGCCAGCTGTACAAATGCTACCAGCTATAAGCCTATATTGTACCGCCCCTCGATCATCAGGGACGGCGTCATCATCAGGCAATAGCAAAGCCAAATCATCGGGAACCAACTCTCCTGCGACAGCCATTGGATTATACGAAGAAGGATCAATTTGTTCTGATTGCAAAGCGTTACTATCGTCAATATTTGGCAGAGGCCACCTTTTAAAAGGCAGATTGATACCATCCTTGCACTCTAAACGTTGGATCGCACGAACATTTTCACCGAAATTTCCGGCATCTTTGGCTCCGTGACATAATTCAATTCGAAAAAGGTCCGGATAACGGGCGTTCAAATAAGCTGAAATACTACGAGCTACTTCTAAAGCTGCCAAAATATTCCTTTGTTTGGGATGTGGAACGATGTCACAACATTCTCTTCCTTTGTTCTTGTGTCGCAATTGGCGTAAACGTATGTAGGCCGGATAAGATCTATACAATTGGAACCATTGAACTTCAGGAATGAAACGAATTCCCATCGTTACTTTATAATCACCATATCGGAAAGGTCGAAATTTGGGAGAGTCTGTGGAGCAGATCATACGATAAGATTGAGGCTCTGGAAGAGACCATTGTCTATTGCCTAAAGTTTTCCGTACTTGCTTTTCAGGATGTGTAAGACTTGCGAGGTCTGTATGCTTTTGAGATTTTGTCAAAAAGAGACGAAGTAGGATCGCTACACATGCCATACATGCTATGCAAGCCACTGGATCCAGCCCAAAATATGTAAATGTTGTGATTTGAGAAACCCATGACGCTCCTTTAGCAAGATGTGCACCTGACATATTTTGCGAAATGTCAATGGTGGATTTTGCAAAGAGAAAGACGCAATCCGATTTATAAATTGTTGAGGTTTTATATGCTTTGGATATATTGATGGCACGATGATGAACAAGCTTTCAATTCTTTCTCTGTTTTTGGAATGACTTGGTAGGGGAGAAGGATGTTTTCAAATTATTCAACATATTTCAACTTCTTTTGTCATCTCGATCACTTTCTTATCTTGATCACAATTCTGTTACTTTTTAGAAGTGCATTACCCCACTCAAAATTATAAGATAATGAATATACACTTAAAGTGTACATTAAGATAGGGCCCTTCTTATCCTTGACGCCTTTAGCGCGCCATGCGCTGCGCTATGAAAGAGATCTTGACTTTAAAAGCACGACAAGTAAAAACATTATCATATAATATAATCGATTGAACGACATATGAATGGGACAAGAAGAAGAGTTACACTTCTTTACATTCTACTTTGACGTTCTTTTGTATCTTGAGCAATTTTAATGACAACTTTTCCTCCGCTACGTTTATCGGCATCTTGTAAAAGCGCGAAACCTGACTTCGCCTCTTGCAAACCATCTAAAACGGTATCGATCACAGGCACGATCTTATTTTGATCAATAAAATGAATCATTTCCTTAAACTCTTCCGCACTTCCCATCGTTGAACCCATCACGTCAACATTTCGCAAAACTTCACGCATTGTGATCGTCATCTTTGGAGAAGCAGTCATACCATAACAAACAATCTTTCCGCCATTCTTTAAACCTGCTATAGCTGCTTGAGCTGGTACTTCACCTCCCGCACTATCAATCACAGCGTCTAAATATGGCCTTTCAACCATTTCATCTTTGACCATCTTTGCTAATCGTTTTGGCCAATCTTTTTCACGATAAAGTACGCCACCCTTTGCGCCCAATTCGATGGCTCGATTCACTTTTTCTTGCGTTCCACCTGTAACGAAAACATTTGCACCTCTTGCAACGGCAAATTGAAGAGCAAGGATAGCAACACCTCCTCCAATTCCAGTGATCAAAATGGATTGACCTTTCTCAATTTTTGCTTTGGTGAATAAAGCGCGAAAAGCAGTCACACCTCCGCACGGAAGACAAGCTGCTTGAAGGCTATTCAAATGAGCCGGAACGTTTACCACCATATCCTTTTCGATTTGACAATATTCAATAAACGTTCCAACGCCATTGGTTGGTTTCGTAGAACCCAATAAGCCAAAACCGTTTCCGCCTAAACCATTCTTTGTCTTTTCAAGAGCAGGTTCGGGACCAAGAGGATCTTTTTGCCATCCGCGTGTAGGCACCAAAATGACTAAATCATTCGGATGAGTTGGTAAACGTGAATCTTTCTCCATCTTTCCGCGAACGACTTTTCCAACGCCATCACAACCAATCGTTGAATCGCCAAAAGTTAAACCGGGATATAAACCTTGCATAGCCCATTCATCCCTCCTATTGAATCCTGCTGCAGTCATCTGAACTAAAACCATTCCTTCTTTTTCTTTTGGAATTTCGATCGAACGTAATATGGCTTGATTCCTTTCACCTTTTTGGGCACCTCTTTCTAATTGAAAGGCTTTGCATGATTGTGGAACATTATTCAAAGACATTTCGGATGCTCGCGATAATGACGATGGAAATTAACAGGAAAAGTTGCCACCCTCTCCACACTAGCGAGAGTCGTGGAGACTATGCACGGGACATTGAATAAGAATTCATGCGGGGTCGTCATACTAAAAATACAACAGGAATGTTTAAGCGACGCCCATAGGACGCGCTTAATTATTAAAGTGATGATATAACACGCGCTTGTAGGGTGAGAGCGCTCACGTAATCAATTGCTCCAGGGCGGGCACACGCCCTGAGGGGGGTTGCGTCAAAACTGTAACTAACTATTACATAGGGCGACACGTCTACAATAATAGCGTATAATAATGTAGAAAAAGGTCTTATTCGGTTTATACGCGCGTACAGTACTGATCAACTAGTGATTCACAGGTTTTTTCCGCGCCCACCCTTTAGGACATGAGGTAGGTTTCTTTTAATGTTCACTATATATAGAATAGTTAAGATTCTTTATATATTAACCTTAATATTATATTTTTATCTATATATTAGCCTGATTATTACTTTTTCACTAGTATATTAATCTTAATTATTATACTTTTATAAGTGTCTCTATCGTCTATAGTGATAACTTAGGCATAACTTAGGCCTGAGTGTTACGCCGTAGAAGTATTTAGGCCTTTAAAGGTAGGGCCTGTTATTATAAATAGATTGGGTTGTTACTATAAATAGATATTCTACGCTCTCAGCGGATTTTATCTGCTTTTTCCTAAATTTGTTTAGCAAGAGCAAAAAAAAACATTAAAATTAAACATACCGTACCTTGACTCAGTAAAAAAACCTAATAAATTCTACCAGTACGAGAACTGTAAAAAAATAGACGTGTTAGTACACGCGTAAGGATTTTTTTCATACAGCTGTTTATAATGTATAAGTAGGGTTAGGTTTTTTTAGGGAGGTTACCTCCCGGGGAGATGGGAGGTAAAATTTTACTACCTCCTGGGGAGGTAGTAAAACATATATTTTTGTTTCACGCCCTAGAGGGGTGGTGCGGCAGGCGCACAAATTTTTTTTGAGGGGTGGTACGGCAGGCAAACGCATACACCCTACGCATACAAGCCCATAGGTACCTATATACAAAGAACATTCCTGATTCATGCCTCTATATACACTAGCTACCTCCTACCTCCCGGTGGTGGGAGGTGGGAGGTAGGGTATGTAGATTTGAGTTTACCTCCCTAAAACCCAACCTTATACATAAGCCCGGATGATTGATTATATGAGCTTACTAAGCCTATATACGTATTAGTCAGCCTTATCAAGACGTGTGTATGATTATTTAAAAAACTTATACGCGTATGATTATTTAAAAGGTTCTTGCGCGTCGCGTGCTTATATAAAAGCTTTTTATATGTGTGATGAGCTAAAAAACTTATGTGTAAAAAATCCTTACGCGTATACTAACGTGTCTATTTTTTTATAGTTCTCGTACGGATGGAATTTATTGGTTTTTTTTACTGAGTCAAGGTATAGTATATTTATTTTAATGCTTTTATTTGCTCTTTTTAAGAAATTTAGGAAAAAACAGATAAAATCCGTTGAGAGCGTAGAAATCTATTTATAGAAATAATCCCTACCTTTAAAGGCCTAGGCACTTCTACGGCGTGACACTTAGGTCTGAGTTATCACTATAGACGATAGAGACACTTGTGAAAGTATAATAATTAAGATTAATATACTAGTGAAGAAGTAATAATCAGGCTAATATATAGATAAAAATATAATATTAAGGTTAATATATAAAGAATCTTAACTATTCTATATATAGTAAATATTAAAAGAAACTTACCTTATATCCTGAAAGGTAGGGGTAGAAAAAACCTATAAATTATTAATTAATTAGTACTGTATACGCGTATAAACCGAATAAGATCTTTTTCTATTATATATTATTATTATAGATATATCGCCCTATATATATACTCTAGTATAATTGATTATATAAGCCTCTAATATATATATGAGCTAAAGTAACCGATAGAATAAGATTAATCTATATACTTATATGGTAAGAGTATTTATATAATTAGTTACTCTAAGGTAGTATATACCTTAGAGAGGTAAACCTTTTTTTTATCTTTATATCTTATATCTTTTACCTATAGAAACTTTTTAGGTATCGATATACTTCTTTAATATTTAATAGAAGATTTCCTAAAATATTTATCATATCTAAGTATTTATTATAGGTAAAATTTAATATAGTAAAATATAATTATTTTAATTGATTAACTATCTAAGTACCTACTAATAATTCGTTCTTGATTAATCGATAAGATCTCCTGATATACTATCTTTACGATCCTAGATATTTTACTATAGAAGATAGTAATAGAGTAATACTTATCTTACACCTACATATATCTATATACACTAGCGTATAATTTTATAGAAACATATATATTTCATATGAAAGCCTACGTATAAGGGTGCTCCAGGGCGTGCACGCCCTGGAGGGGGGTTGCGTCAAAACTGTCACTAACCATTATATAAAAATGAATGTGATCGTGGCTTCAAGGCAATGATGATGAATGAAGGCTCAATGATGTGGTGTGGGACCATAATGAGGTCCATAATCGATTCGGCGAGTGACCTTACGTGTGTAACATTAATTACGTAATCACAACCCTAAGGCGTAGGCTTGTGCACGCCCTGCATTGGAAGGGGGTCGCGTCAAAAGTGTTTTAATGCGGGCGGGCGGGCATCGGATGAATAATTATTAGAGTGAATTTGTTTCCTCTACCTATCGTCACTCCTTCACCCCAACCACTATGGCCGGACCTATCTCTTCCTTTTTGCTCGCTCTCTTAGCCCTGGCAGCTACTCCCTTCACTCTCCTTCGCATCCTTCTCTTCTCTCGCACATCTTCCCATCTTAAATCTTCCAAATGCGCCCTCGTCACTGGCGGTCGATCTCAAAAAGCGCTCTACATCACCCGTGCTCTTGCCAGATCTGGCTACAGCGTCATCCTTGCTGAAGAGACCGGATGGTCAACTTTCTGTGCAGCACGCTTCTCTAATTCGATTCATAAAATTTACTCTCTTCCTCTTGGCGGTGGTCAAGCCTACATTGACGCTCTCCTCCAAATAGCTAAATCAAATCGTATCACTCTTTTCCTCCCTTGCAGCGGAGTAGCAACAGCCATCGAAGAAGCAGCCGCAGCAAGACTGATGAAGAAGCAAATCCCATCACTGGTAGCTATCATACAAGATGCCGACCTCCTTGAAACTCTACACGAAAAAGATCGCTTCATTGATCTGGTCCACTCACTCGGAATGGATGCCCCTGCCGGACATCTTATCAAATCGCCGCAAGAAGGACTCCAGCTTCTCAGACGAACAGGGAACACTCGCTTCCTGTTTAAAGCAGCTACTGTTCCCGACGATGTTGGTCGGTCTGATATGACCACGTACCCATTCCTGCACGCGGATGCATCTGTGGATTGGCGTGGAACCGAGAAACGTTTAGAGACTGGGATGAATATACCTATCTGCAAACAGACGCCATACCTTGCGCAAGAATTTATTGGTGGGATGGGAGCAACTGAGTGGTGCACGCATGCTACGGTCATTGATGGCCGGATAACAGCTTTTGTGTGCTGTCCAAGCAATGATATGTTGATGACCTACTACAATGCCACGCATACTGCTATGGGTCAGCGAACCCGGAAATGGTCTGAAGAATTCCTTGACAGGCTTGCTGAACATCCAAGATGGAGC
Organism: Meira miltonrushii; assembly: GCF_003144205.1. Classification (NCBI taxonomy): domain Eukaryota; kingdom Fungi; phylum Basidiomycota; class Exobasidiomycetes; order Exobasidiales; family Brachybasidiaceae; genus Meira; species Meira miltonrushii. The sequence continues at coordinate 48,227 of NW_020289952.1, forward strand.
AAATCTGATCTCACCGGACACTTTTCCTTTGATTTCATACATCAACCGGAAAGTGATCGATTAGTGGTGATTGAATGCAATCCGCGTGTACACACTGCAATTTGTTTATTACGAAAAGACAAAAAGCTTGGGCAAGCAATGGATGGCACATACACTCAATCCAGCCCAATTACACCTAGCTTGAATGTGGAACCGGTCAGCTGGCTTGGGCATGACCTTATTGCTCGAAGATGGCCATTGCATCACGCCACCGACATTTTGTCTAAAGCCGGTGTCGAAGATGGTGCATGGGAAGAGACAGATGCTTGGTCATATTTCGGTTTCTACCATGTACAATGGGTCGGACTTTTACTCGTCGAAGCCATCAATCTTAGACGGTGGAGTCGGATCAATATCAGCACAGCAAGAGTATTCTTAGCAAAATAAGATCTGCACACATTGCACAATACGATTGCATCTTCACTCTTTTCACAAATTAATATTATGGCTCTTCATTATCTTATCGCGGATCAAGCTTCATACCCATATGCCAATGATTACCTAGACGTTTGCAAGAACGATATACGGAAAGAAAAAGGAAAAAATTCTTGTATTAGTAGATTCTCATATAAAAACATGATGGTTAGTTACAATTTTGACGCAACCCCCCTCCAGGGCCTGCGCCCGCCCTGGAGCAATTGATTACGTGAGCGTGCACGCTTAGAACAACTGATTATGAGAGCCTCTACTGCCCTCTACTGCGTCTACAAGCCAAGGAGACCGATAGATTAAGATTGATTTACGCGCAGTGGCTCCCGGTCTAAGAGCGCTGGAACACGTTTTTCGTCTATTTCAAGGTGCGCAATTTTGCACAAACATACAAACAATTCTGCAAAGGTTCTAGGTAAGTAGGTCTAATTTTTGTGTGCATGTAAAGTACAGCTTCTGACGATTCTTTCTATATAATTTTTAGGTTTCTATGAAAAGGTGAGTGAGATTAACGACCTGAGTAAGCGCCGCGCTATTTAATGACTTCTTTCACCCTTCTTAGTATATCTTCATATAGTTTTTTAAGGTAAGTTTCTGAGATTTCGCTCTAGCCCTGATTGACAACAGCTATTAATCGTGTTTGCCTCTCGTTTACTGTTATTTTCTCCTCTATTAGCGTAAGAATCGGCTCGGCGATAAGCTCCTGTAATCGGCGCCAAACATTCTTAATTAGGTTAAGATCTAAGGAATAAGCAGGCTAGTCATCGATATATACGATCTTGTTAGTCTTAAGAAACTTGATATTCTTATCAGCCCGGTGGTAGGAGTGACCATCAAATTATAAGAGTGAATAAAGAGGCCTGTTATCTAACCAATTTACTATAGTTTCAGTAATAATACTATGATACTAATCTATTATAGTTAAGCTAATTTAAGCGGATAAAACACCTAATAAAGTACCTTAAAAAAACCGTAAAAATAAACCGACTACCGCCTAGACCTTCTAGTCACATTTATACAATCTAAACGATTTTCATCTCCTTTTACTATCTATATATGTATTCGCCTGTTTACTACGTTTATATATATTAAAATCTCGTCGATCTAAACCACCTATAACCAGTCATTATACATCTAATTTTTATACTTTCTATACTACTTTAGTCTCTTTAATATATATAGTTATATAAACACTAGTTTTTTATATAAAACTTAAAATATAAACTATTTTTCTTTAAAATATACCGAATCAAGTTTATACTATATATAGGTAGTTCAGGGTAAGTTAACTTTATAAGTCTATATAGTTTAATTATAGAAGCTTTTCTATAGTGTAAAGCTATCCTGATAATAAACCTTTCTATCTATTTACTTTACTTTATAAGTTTCTTCTTTTACTTTAAAGATACTACTTACTATTTCTTCTTCTATAATTACTAAATATCCTGAATCGTACTTACTGACTAACCTAGAGCCCTACTTACTACAATAAAATTTTTTCTATTTTCAGCTATTAAGATCAGCACCTTAACCCTCTCCTCTAGTGACAGATAAGGTCCCCTGACTATTTTTGCTATAGTAAAGAGTAAGAAATAGAGTGTTGAAGTGAATAGAACACTCTACGCGAACACAATACGCGACGCGTTCCAGCGCTCTTAGACCGGGAGCCACTGCGCTTGTAGGGTGAGAGCGCTCATGTAATCAATTGCTCTAGGGCGGATACACGCCCTAAGGGGGGTATGTTAAAACTATAACTAACTATTATTTATATATATATAGAGGTTATATTAAAACTGTAACTCGTATACGTATAAGGATTATACTAAAACTATAACTAACTATTATAAATATTATATTCTTATTTAGATAGTAATATATAAATCTTTATAAATAAAAAAAAGTAAAAAAAGATAATCTTAATAAGATTAGAATATTATTTCGTTATCGTTCTAATATTATAATATAATATATAATACTACTAACCGTTATACTAAATTATCTTTAGAGTTAAGGTTTAAGAAAGTAGATTATATATAGAGTCGGTATAAATTATTAAAGATAACTAAATAAGTTAGAAAATACTAAAAGTCTTTATTTATATAATTTATAATTAAACTTTACTATATTAAATCTTACCTATAATAAATACTTATATATAACGAATATTTTAAGAGATCTTCTATTAAATATTAAAGAGGTATATCGATACCTAAAAAGTTCTTATACCCGGTACCTAACGAGTCGATTATAGGGTGAATCGACTCGTTAGGTACCGGGTAGGTAAAAGATATAAGATATAAAGATAAAAGGTTTACCTCTTTAAGGCGTACGCTACCCTAGAGTAACTGATTATATAAGCGCTCTTACCGTACAAGCATGTAGATTAGGGTTAGGTTTTAGAGGGGTAAACTGAAATTTACCCTTCTACCCCCCAACCCCTGCCACCGGAGGATAGGGGGTGGCTAGTGTAAATAGAGGTAAAATATACTTATATCAGTAAAAGTTAGCTTAGTCATTTAGTATAACTAAATATAAAAGTTATATAAAAAAGTTTGTACACATAATACTTTTACTAGTAGGGAAGAAAAATTAGAATTTTAGCGCCTTTTACTACCCTCCCGGGGGGTAGCAAAATTTTTACCTCCCATCCCCCGGGGGGGTGACCCCCCAAAAAAAAACCAACCCTACACGAGGCGCCGCCTAGAGCATATATAAGCCCAGATGATTAATTATATAAGCTTACTAAGCCGATATACATATTAGTCAGCCTTATCTAGACGCATATATAATTATTTAAAAAACTTATTGATGGGTAATGATGACTTTCACAGAGAAGGTGAGGGTAAAGTACATACAGTGACAAAGGGTCTATGAGTTTTATGTATGCGTGCATAAATGCATGCAGGCTGTGTCTGATCAGACTGATGATGCGCCAACAAGGAAACGTGACTCAGTTCGCATGCATGCGGCAGACTGAGCACGAGGTCAGGAATGTACATATGCTAACACTTATACGCTAAGAAACTTATGCGCGTGTGATTATTTAAAAAGTTCTTGCGCGTCGCGTGCTTATATAAAAACTTTTTACGCGCGTGATGAGCTAAAAAAAAACTTATACATAAAATAATCCTTACGCGTATACTAACACGTCTATTTTTTTACACGTCTCGTACGCATAAAATTTATTAGTTTTTTAGTGAGTCAAGGTATGGTATATTTAATTTTAGTATTTTTTGCCTCTTGCTCAAAAAATTTAAAAAAAAAACAGATAAAATTCGTTGAGAGCGTAGAAATCTATTTATAGTAACAGCCCAATCTATTTATAGTAACAACCTAATCTAATTATAGTAACAAGCCCTACCTTTAAAGGCCTAAGCACTTCTACGGCGTGACACTCACGACCCCCCTTCCAATGCAGGGCGTGCACAAGCCCACGCCTTGGGGTTGTGATTACATACGTAAAGTCACTCGCCGAGTCGATCATGGACCTCATCATGGTACCACATCACATCATTGAGCCTTCATTCATCATCATTGCCTTGAAGCCACGATTACATTCTTATCTATATATAAACAGCTGTATGAATCACTTTTCTGAAATTGACATCATCGATCCCTTGTTGAGAAGCACAGTATTGACTGAAACACAAAGTGTACATTCATCATTGCATTCATCTTGGAAGAATTTTGATGTTGTAGGAGAGATAGGTTCGATATCTAGCTAGATCTGCCTGAGCTCCCGCTTATCGAAGCTCCCGCATGCGCCACCAGACTGCGAGGAACAACAAAAAGCTAAAACCAATCAAGAAACCGCAAGCTAAAACGATCAAATCTCGATAATAAGCGCCATCCTCAAAGCCGAATAGCTTATTGGCAAACAATGACACATCCGTTCGAACAGGCACGCCTGCAAACGTATCAATGAATTGTAATCCTTGCAGTTGGTTGTCTGCAACTGCCTCAAGCGCATATTTGGACGGAACGATCCACCTTAGCCATTTCACAACGGATGGCATGCTATTCAAAGACATCACGAAGCCCGCCATAAAGATGTTGAAAAGGATATAAACCGCAGCGAGCAAGATTGCTGTTGATAAATCTTCAATATAAGCAGCCAAGATCATATTGTAGATTGCAATCACCCATGCGAACACTACCATGATAAGAATGAACTGGAAGAAATCACTGGCAGACGATCGTAATCCTACCATCCAGTAAATGATGCAAACCATCAAGATTGTCGGAATGGCACGTAAAAGGACCAATTCATACGTCAAGTGGGCAGCAACCCAAGACCAGGGCGAGTATAAACCATTAGCCCGTTCCCGCATCATCAATAAACGCATTTTTGCCAATCCTACCACGGCAGAAAGGCTTGAAAATAAGATCAAGATTGTCATTACGAACATCGATCCAACTCGGTTTTGAAAGCCACCCAAATCCAATTTCACCTTGAAGAAACATGCACCAATGAAAACCGAAACGATTGCAGATCCAAGAATATGAGCGATCGCACCAGTTTTTTCCCGTTTGGTCATGAGTAAAGATCTTGCTGTAAGGGCATGCAATTGGGTGATAAACGTTGTAACAGTCTGAGAGCCACGAGAGCCATGATTGATAGGCAAAGCAGATTGAACAAAATCATCCGGAAGTACAGTGTCTCGAAGATGTTTTTGATGTTCTGGACCTTCGAATGCCAAAGCGAGCATATGATCTGCAACATTGTGTCCTCTCGGTACCGGTACTCCAGACTTTTCGCAAAAGTCAAGCGATGCAGATGGAGGACCATCGAATAAAGTTTGACCTCGACTAAGCAGAATCACACGATCTGCCAAATCGAATATTTGAGACGAAGGTTGATGCAAAGTGGCAATGATTGTCGTTCCACCGTTGATACCACAAGCGAGATCACGTAAAGCTGTTATCACCTTTTGTGCAGAGAATGCGTCTAGTCCACTCGTACATTCATCAGCAATCAATATTTTTGGCTGGCCAACGAGAGCAACGGCTAAGCTAAGCCTTCTACGTTCTCCGCCAGAAATGCCTCGACTTCTGGCATCACCTATGCGATGATTGGCGATTTGGCTTAAGCCCAACTTCTGTAGCGTTTCATCAACGATCCGTACTCTTTCATGTTTTGGCACATTCTCCGGAACACTCAGTTCTGCAGCAAATTGAAGGGCTTCCCGAACTGTCATGAATCCTGGCAAATTGATCGAATCGTCTTGGTCTACAACAGCAATCAAACGATGCTCAAATCCATTGTGTGATTCATTCTTGCTCAGCCATGACAATTTGCCTGTTACTGTTCCAACTTTTTCCCTTCCGGCAAGAACATCTACCAAAGAACTCTTTCCTGCACCACTTGGACCAATGATGAAGTTCAACGTTCCAGGGAGAGCATAAGAAGTGATGCCGCGCAAGATATGGTATTGGCCGCGAGAGCTCGGCAAAAGATTCGATGGATGCTCACTGTTGTATTCTTTCAATTGAATACGTTCACCTTCACTTTGATCCGAAAATCTTGCTTCTTCATCCTCTGCTCTCGCTTGTGCTTGAATCATTGCTTTCTCCCCTCTGAGACGACGAGGAACTTTGTGCATAAATGTAGTGCTTTTAGCTGAATCGGCATGATAATGAATCTCTTTCCAAGCAAGACCAATAGCAGAACGATCATCAATACGTTGCAAAAGAGAAGCCTTCCTTCGTAGATAATATCCAAACGCTAGAGTGACCAAAAAGACGGCCAAAGAAGCGCCCAAGATAGCCAATCCTGCGATCACACCGTTCGAAAGACTTCCAGATTGTTCTGACTGACGTTGCAAGAAGGAATTTTGCCAATCTTGTTCGAGGTCATACTGAGAAACACAACTGCCATAAGAGCATTGACGTAATGCAAGACCGTCAGGCCCAACAAACTTGTTAAGCTCAGCTGTGCTCAATTTGCATTGAGTTTGGCCAAAGGGATTGTTTGGATCTACAAAATCGCAAGGGAAATCCAAAGAGCCTCCGATACTGTTGATGATACTTGCAAGTGGAAAAGAAGGGTTTGAGCAAATCTTTGCTGTTTCGATGCAAGAACATGAGAAAGAGGAACAATGCCACAAATCTGTTCCCCATTGAGCCGTTGAAGATTGCACGTGGTCAGTAGTGTTGCTACTCGCGCAATTTTCAGCTTGACAATAAAATTGCTCAACGCCATCCAAAAAAACGGATAAGTAGGATGAATTGGACACCGCATCCCATTCTGCCATACCTGTTGCGGTAAAGTTGGGTACGTTGGCCACTTTGATCCCTGTAATTGTGAGATTGCCAGGGAACAAAGCCGAAAGCGTGGCTTGTTCGACATCACATTGCAAATAGGAAGCAGTAATTGCTCGTGGCTGATTGTTGCACGTTAATGTATTGTTGATACTGTAGTTGGCCAGACCGTTGCTTTGACCTTGAGCGGAAGAAGATTTGGCGACACCCTTTACGCCTCGATTGACTTGCGTTTGACGAATATCGCAAGAATCAAGACCTTTGCAGATATTGCAATTTAAGCCTCCGAAGCCATCATCGCACTTACTACATGCAGTACTATTGGCTGATTTGAGAATTCGTAATGTAGGGTCGACAAAGGTAGAATTGCATGTAGCCTCTTCACAGCCATTTCCACCAAGGCCAGGAGGACATTGACGAAAGAAGGGTAAAGTAGAGGACATCTTTGATGGATGATGGAGGAACAGAGCAAAGAAAAGGATAGGTACCAAAGCGAAGTAAATGTGCGGGTCAGCGGAAGAGCGCAAAGGGAGTTTGGGCGCAATTGGTGTTTGCGTTCATGTCATATATTTTTACCAATTCGGCACCGTGATAGTTTTATGAATCCGAACAGGAGTTCATCTGTGGAAGTGTTACGATTGTTTGTATGAATTTAAAAGATGATGATATGAAATGAACAATACATTTCATTCTTTAAGGAGAGGTTGATGGAAATGAAGGAAGGAAAGGAGATGATGACCAATTCATCTTAAGTAGGAGTAAAGGGAGAAACACTTGCCCTTCACTTGCGCAGCGCAGCGCAGCGCACGCAGGCCAAAGCGGTATGATTGCTTTCAAGCCACAAAACAACAAATAATCTTCTTCTCTCTCTCCCGTGTTATCATCGGGCTCATGCATCATTCATTGTGCAAGCGGACGAAGGGCGGGCATAAATTGACTGAAATGGTGAAGTTACAGTGTAGTCAGTCACTGTTGAAGTGCCCTTATCCGCTTTGACACGCGTGAACCGTGCGTGCACTTCTTCTTTAATGGCTGCGCCCAAAGCATAAAATGAGAAAAGAAAGATTCCAGATCTCCTTCACCATCATCTCCGCGGCACTGAACCTTTTATCAAAGCTTTACATTGAAGGAAGTGTTATGACTTGATAATTTCGTCAAACAGAAAGAAGGTTATTGTCTTCTAGGTTAACACAATGGCGAGCGCAATCGGCTTGTTCATCTACGTTTCGCTTTTATTGGTTAATGCGATTGCCATCTTGAACGAAGAACGATTTCTAGCGAGAAGTAAGTACTCTTTTTTATGGAGGCGAACAGCACCAGAATGAAGTATTGATCTCTTTTTGCGCTTTCTTCTTTTTTCTTCTTCTTTCAGTTGGCTGGTCTTCTAGCCAATCTTCATCCTCTTTTGATTCGTCCGGCTTTGGTGGTCAAGGTCAAGAAGCAAGTGTGAAGACAAGGCTAATTCATTTGATTAGCGCTGTAAGAACATTGTTACGAGGTATGTTAATTCACTCGATTTTACCAACGAAATTGCTAATCTCTCTCTTTTCTTTGTCTATCATAACGTACAGTTCCACTGATCGTACTCAACGTTGTCATCATCATCTACGAGTTAATTTTTGGATAGGAGAGAGACTTCTTGATCAGCAGAAATCGCCATGTGTTGACTTAAATGATACAATTGTTTCATCATTCTATAGTACAAGGCAGAATTGATTTCGAATCGGTCCTAGTGCTCCTAAGGAATCCAAACATTTTATCGCGTTCGATCGTGAAAGGGAGGTTATTGAATGCTGAAAAGATTTCAACACTAAGGTCAGATTGATCACGATGAATAACAGATGATGCAGCCACAATGAGGTACTTGAACTCACCGCCAATGGATAGACCTTTCCTCCTCGTAAAAATGCGCATTGGACTAAGTCCTTAAATGGAATCGTTGTAGGATCTTCAATTCCAGGCGGTAGTGGACGTGGGATCTCTTTTTCATCCTCGCTTTCATCTTCAAAGATCTCCTTTTCATTCTTATCGCCTGACTGTACTTCTGTGATCGCAGAACCGGCCTGACTTGAGAATCCGAATCGAACGCCTTTGTCCAATTGTTTAGCAATTTGTTCGAATCGTATCCATTTACAGCATTCCGGATCCAGAATCTCTGAAGGTTGATATTTAGCCTTGTACCGCATCTTTGCACATGAATGAACATATAAGCCCATACTGTAATGGCCAACGGAGCCCATTCCTTCTTTCCTCTGAATTTGACGTACTAATGCTATCTCTCGAAGAGCGCTAACTTTTCCCAATTGTAAGCCGCTATCATCAGGATCGTAGAATAAGTAAACGCTGCTTATGCAGCGAGGTAGAATATCCAAAACGCCCACTGCAATCAATCGATCATCCAAGCGCCATTCCATATGATAAAGATCAAAATGGATCGGACTTTTTGAATACATGTCAACCTTTTCTCCTGGAATTGGTGATTGACATTGTTGTGTGCCTTTCATTGTAGGCAAAAATGGAGAATGACATAAAAATCTCTCAAATCCATCTTGATCAGAAATTTCGTCTTCTTGTTCTTTGTGTACTTTTGCTTGATATTTGCGAAAAAGTTGATATTTCTCATTTGATGATTTGGCATGATGTAGAGTAACTTGCAAGCGCTTTCTTTGTGGCGGTAAAGGAGGATCGATTTGAGCTCTTTGTCCTTTGCGGTATTTTTGTCCATCTTTGCTCCTTAAAAAGTGATATTGACCGAGCAATTTTTTTCTTTCTGAGAGATCTTTTTGCACGTTTGCCCGAAATAAAAGATGATCTTGTTGATCATTTTGCCATTCTATCCGATTCCATTCATCTTCCACATCCCAATTTCGAGTATATTTTCCTTTTCGCAGTGCATTTGAGATTGTGATTGAATCATTACGATCATACAAATTATGACGACTGTTTGATGATCGTATGAAGTTTTGAATTGAATTGAATGCTTGTCTTTGTTCTTTGTTTGGCTTGAAAGATTTCACATCTAAGCGAATAGCTAATTGAGCACAGCATGTACCGTCTTTTCCACAATCAGGTCGATAAATATATTGACCTGACCTTCTCCAGCCACGATCAAGCATAGATTGATAGGATTCTGGAGTTAAATGGTGTGCCCATAATCCGTAAGATTTACTGGATTTCTTCCTATTCACTTTTCCACTTCCAGGTTCGGAACAATAACCGCATGTTGAAGTATTGTATCCAATGGGTGTGATTATACTTAACCTTTCTTCTCCTTCTTCTGAATCGTTCTCATCATTGACTGAGATGGATTGATTCATATTTTTTTCTTTTGATGGAACAGGAAAGACAAGAAACGTGATGTTCATGTGTGAGTTTGTATTATAGAATACTTTGCTGTGTGTGCAGTGCATACATGCACCGTGCACACGATTGTATGTGTAGCGCTGTGCTGCGTATGTAATCATGCACACACACTTCCCTTTTCCCTCCACTTCTGAATATTAATAAACGTGGAGGTTTGTAATGTTATGTACACATCTTCTAAACAATCACTTCCATCTTTTCTTCATCATCAACAAAAATATACACAGAATACAACATGTCTACAACAGATCCAACTGCCAAAAAGGGCGTTCAAAGCGGTCAACATTTATCGGCCGATGAAAAGATCAAAACCGCTTTTGCTTTGGTAAATGAAATTCAAACTGGAATGCTTACAACCCGTTCTCCCGATGGAAAATTGGCAAGTCGTGCAATGATTCATGCCACTTTGGAAAATAACATTTTCAGCTTTTACTTTAATCGTGAATCAGGTAAAGCGGATGACGTAAAAACAGACGATCAAGTTAATTTGAGCTATTTAAATCCAAAGAATGGAGATTGGGTTTCCGTTTCCGGAAAAGCAACTATCAACACAGATAAGAATAAAGTGAAGAAGCATTGGAGCTCTGCATTGAAAGCTTGGTTTGACGATAAAAAGGATGGCAAACATACAGGTGACGAAAATGATCCAAGAGTTGCTCTAATCGACGTTCATCCAGAGGTGAGTCTTTTTCCTTTCCTTATTCTCCAATAGTCCATCTCTGATACCTTTTTCTTTCTCACAGGAAATCCGTCTTTTCAAAGCTGATGGCAAGTTGAGATTCTTATTCGAAACTGCAACCGCAGCATTGTCCGGTGAACCAGCTTCAGGTGGTAAGATGTTGATCATTGATGAATCAGAACTCCAAGCCCACGCAAAGGTGCATTAAGCTTAGTCATAATGATGTATAGTCAGATCCTTACACAAGAAATGTTATCAATCGAATGATACTATCATCATTCATCATCTCTTCTTCCGTCGTGAAATTCGTCATCATATCCATTCCTTCTTTGATTCGAAATTGTGCTTTTGATGAGTGTCAGATTCGACATGCTTTTGCCAAAAGCCTGAGCAAATTGATTCAACATCTTCAATCTCTTTTGGCGTTTCCGCGTTCAGGATAATATTGCCTTTCTCGCCGTAAACAGCAACATCATCCTCGATCCGAATACCTAAGCCCCAAAAATCGATCGGCACGCCTGGCATTCCTTCTTGACAATATACCGCAGGCTCTACGCTTAAACACATTCCACTTCGCAATTGCGTATTCCGGTCGACCGTTGAGGTATCATGCAAATCCAGACCGAGCCAATGACTTAATGCGTGTGGATACAAATCCCTTTCTAAGCTCCCAGCAGGCAAGTTGAATCCCAACCGTTTCAGTTCTGAATTTAACATTTCAACGCTTCTTCTGTGCAAAGCGCTTAAAGTATATCCTTGATCTTCGCTGACCAATTTGGTACATGCCTTTAAGACATTCAAAATTGCACCGTATAAATCACGTTGAGGAGAAGTGAAACGACTGTCAATAGGAAATGCTCTGGTAATATCAGAAACATATCCATCCATCTCACAGCCTGCGTCCATGCAAACAAGCTGACCTGATTGGCACACGTCATCATTTTGCACATAGTGAATGGTGAGTGCGTTTTCCCCTGATGCGACCACTGGTACATAGGCCGGCCTCTGAGCACCTTGCATCGCACAAGAAGATTCGAAAATGGTTTGCAATTGCCATTCTGTACGACCTGCTTGAGTAGACTGCATTACTTCCATCATTGCATGCGAGCCTATCCTGCCCGCCCTTCGCATAAGTTTCAATTCGTTTTCTGATTTGATCAACCGTAGTTGGTGGACTTCTTTAGATAGCGAATGACATCGGCTTGTGTCGCTTAAAAGTTTGATTATAGCATCAAAATCGGCTTTCCTGGGAAAATTGTCATAAGCTGTGGGCGATGGAGGTGCGAGAAAGTTGAGCAAGGATGGCGTTCGGCGGGTCAAGGTTGATTGGCGAGGGATCGAAGGAGTTGGCGGAGGGTCAACGTAGACATGATCGAAAGATGGCAAAACTTTCTTGAGGAATTGCAAAAACGCTGAAGGATCCATCAAAAGCGCCTCATCCGCTCCAAATATACTTTGCGCTCCTTCAAGTCCAATGCGGGGCCCATTCCAAACTTCACCTGATTGATCGTGCGGTGGGATGAACATGGTCATCCGATAACCTCGGCTGGTAGAATTTTTTTCCAGTATCAAAGCCGAATCAGGCTCTTGGAATCCTGTTAGATAGAGAAAGTTTGAATCTTGCCTAAAACGGTAGAATATATTCCCACTCATCATCTTTGTGCGGCCAGACATGCATACAATCACGCTGCCTTCGGGTAGTTTGTCTATCAATCTTCTTCTTCGATCTTCGAATTCTCTTGCTGGAACACCAGGCGTTATTTCATCCTCCGCAACAGCTAACTGACCATCTTTATCTGGCGGTATGATATCAGCACCTGCCAATAAAGGAAGCCTTTGAGGGAATAAATGCGGATGAGAGAAAGGTAAAGGCTGTCCCTGTCGTTGTATGCGTTCTTTGTTTTGTGAGTTTGTACGTATTCCATTGTTACGAGGATACGGTTTCGAAGTGGAAACAGATTCACGAATGAGTGCTGATGAGCTGTACTGTCTTGAAGAAATTGCAGGTTGATATGTTTGGCATGCTGCTGAATGCAATCTGGATCGACGTGGCTGAGAATGAAAAGAGTTTAAATGTTCCGGAATCGAAGAGAGATACCTTGAAATGTGTGATCTAGCCTGTATTGGAAGACCAGATCGAACAGATGGATAATATCCAATCATTGTTCATCAGGCTTTCTCTTGTATGAATCGTGGATTGAAGGTGAATTGAGAATCATTTACTCAAACAAAATGCATTCATTCATTCTTGTCGCGCCAATACTGTACATATTGAGCCAATGCCGATTTCCGAGCGACGCCCGCATGAAAACGAACGGACATTGGCTCTTTTTGCCATTAAACCATCATCCCACTCTAAAATCAATTCAAAGTAAACAATATTCGAAGTGCTGCCTTTAGGCAATGTCTTCTTTCTTGGCAGACGAATTATTGGAAGATTTGAACGATGAGAATCAATCAAATATACAAAATGATTCACTTCAAAATGACATCAAGACTGATGAAGAAGGATGGGGAGTCATGCAAGACGATGAAGGTATGATAGACAGCATAGAGGACGATCTTGCAGGCTTGGATGATGACGATGATAACGACAATACGAAAAATTCAGTACAAGATTCTGAGAATGCATCTTATCTTCAAAATCCAAATGCAATTCGACCGGCAGAAGAGATGCAAGCCGAAGATGTTGAAAGTTTGTTTCTACGACCGGAAGATGTGAAAAGCGTTTATGCCATCTGTCCGCTTATGCGATCACAACGGATGGCCGACACAATGGCAAAAATCCGACAATTTTCCTCTTTGACAAAGCCAGACGTTGAAGGAGTTTTGGAAGATTCGCCAGAATATAAATTGATCGTCCATGCAAACAATTTGGCGGTTGAAGTGGATAACGAGTTACTGATTGCCCACAAGTTTATTCGACAAAATTACAAACCTCGATTTCCCGAGCTGGAAAGTCTGATTACAAATCCTAGAGAATTTGTTCAAGCTATTCGTGCGATTGGAAATCATGACAATATTGCAAATGCGAAATTGAACGGAATATTACCACATGGAACGGTTGTGGTAATCAGCATGCAAGCTTCAACGACAAAAGGAAGAAGGCTGGATGCAGAAGCATGGAAGAATGTCGAACAAGCGTGCGATTTGGTATCGGATCTGGATAAAACACGCACTTTGATCTTGGATTACGTTCAATCACGAATGAATATTATTGCTCCAAACCTATCCAAGGTTGTTGGAAGTCAGGTAGCAACCAAACTTCTCGGTATCGCTGGCGGCTTAACGTCTTTGATAAAAATTCCAGCTTGCAATCTTATGCTCTTAGGTTCGATGGGCAAACAAGCTTCTGGCCTTTCATCGACATTTTCCGGTAGACGAAATGGTTTCATCCTTCAATCACCTCTCATTCAAGCGATTCCTCAAGAGTATCATCGACAAGCCCTTAGAATCGTTTCCGCAAAAGCCTTATTGGCCGCTCGTGTTGATGCAGGAAGGTCAGACTTGCATGGTTCGTATGGAACTCGATTGATGATCGAATTGGAGAAAAAGTTGGAAAAGTTGCAAGAGCCACCGCCTGCCAAAATGATTAAAGCTTTGCCTGTTCCGAAAGAAGGAGGCAAGAAAGCACGACGGGGAGGACGAAAAGCACGTAAATTCAAAGAAAGGAATGGCATGTCTGAAGTCCGAAAAGCACAAAATCGTGTTCAATTTGGCGAGGCAGAGGAAGAGACTGGCGCTTTTGACGAAAGTGAGGGAATGGGAATGCTGAACTCCAAAGGCGATGGTCAAGTACGTGCACAGGTTGCCAATAAGAATACGGAAGCAAGAATGTCAAAGCGCAATATTGAACGCATTCGAGCTCTTCGACAAAGTGCAAATAGTTCAAATCGGTTGGAAGATTATTTCGGCAAAGGCGAAAATGGCAAAGATACATCTGAATCAGAGCAAATCAGTCCAAGAAGAAATGACGATACGTCTGGAACGGCCACCACTTTGACCTTCACTCCTGTCCAAGGCATAGAGTTAAGTGATCCGTCCAGACAAAAGAAAGTTGAAGAAGCAAATGCGAAATGGTTCAAAGAGGGCAGCTTTAGCCTTGTACCAGGTGTTGCATCATCTTCCCATGCACTGTCGAATAAGGGTGAAAGTTTTCCTTCAGATGTCAAAAAGCAAAAAAGAGAGTGAATCTGAGGAGCTTATTTTTGTCATGTATAATACCATATATTTTGTATCATGTTGTTACGATAGAACCATCACCAATTGTCTTCTTCAGACAACAAGATCAGCTGTTTTAAAATAACACCGATCCGTTCTCGTTCCAAGCTGTCGATTTCTTGAGTAGAAAGTTGTGCTCTTTTATTCATTTGGCCTTTCGCATGTGTGCCGATCTTTATTCGAACTTCGCCACTGATCTGACCCGCAGAAGAGATTAAAGTCGTAGCCGTTGGAACACCAATGAAAATGTTCTCAACTCCTGCTCGAACTAGAGTGAGACGATTGAGTTGAAGTGATGTATGCAAGGCTAGATATTGTTGAATGCCAGGTAAGACCGGCATTCCTGTTAAGGAAGAAAAAAAATTCGATCAGCAAATGCTCATTTCTATCATGACGCATTTTTTGCAGCATACCTTGTCTAGTGCCTGTCATTAATGCTTTCACAGCTGTTGCTGGAGCGGTCAGACTGATCAAATTGAGATGCGGAGCAGGACCATCTTCGATCTTGCTTTCACTTTGTGCTAAATCGCAAAGCAATTGCGTTGGTAAGGCGAACCCTAAATCCACCCCAAAATGGCCAAAAGAAGAAAGCAAAGATTCCCCATTCTCCTCATTGCGCGATCTATGAAAGCGCAAAATAGCCTCTGACATTTTTTCGAGATTCAAGCCACGAATACTGCACAAAGGTGCTTCTTGCGAAATCCGACAATCGAAGAATCGAGAAATGAAGTCCAACGCATGTGCCATCAACATACGCGAATTGACACTTACTGTACTTTCCGTTGATGCAGCATTCATTTTAGACAACATCGCATCCTTTTGACCGTCGAGCTGTGATTGCTGTTGCTGTTGCGATCCAATATCTTCAGTATAGACTGCAGAAGGAGGCGCTTTCCATAGTAATATTGGATAATGGGTAGAGGTTGCAAAATTGGCGTTGGACAGAAATAAGATATGTGCTTTTTGTATATTTGACTTTGAGCGAACTTTGAGGCTTGAGAGAGGATTTGTGCTTGATTCGGGCGGCTGAATTTCAATTTCTAAACTCCAAGGCGTCGGTTTGGATTCGTCTGTTTCGTCCGTCTGACTGTCTGGTAATTCCACAAAGCTAGCTCTAACGGCTCGAATGAAACCTTTTTTCAATCTACGAATCGTACCAGATGACATCGAAGCAGTATCATTTCTATTACGATCGTCTACCGCTTGCATGGCGTTTGTCAATCGTACGGAAAGGAAATTGTGCAATGCTTTTGCGATTTCATCCAATTGTGAGGAAGAAAGGGTATCATCTTGCGGATGACTGTCAAAAAGAATAGAGGGAGGATTAAGAGGAGAAAGGGCGTGAACGTGTAAAGTTCGTCCAAGTAAGATTTTTTCTAATTTTGCCCAAGAAGATGGTTTGTTCCTTTTAGGAATTCTTTGTTCCATGATCCAATTTGTGCATGCGATGTCATCGTGAACTTTTCTAGTTGGATGTCATGATGTTCTTCTAGAATAATAAAGATGATCTCGAGTCGCGTAAACGCGTAAAGAATAAAAATGGCACATAATCTATGAATATAAAATATGGCCTGTGCATCATCATGCTTGCACGTGTGAGATTGCATGCATATCCGTCGAACCTTTGATGAATTTTCGTTCAATCTCATCAAACACTTTCTCTTCTCAAATAACGTTCACCAAAGCAAATATTTTCAAATCATGTTTGCCTCTAATTCTGTTCGGATGCGAGCTAATCTGCTAAACACTTTACAGAGATCATCAATGCAAACGGCTCGTAATGCTCAGAGGATCACCATCTCAGCCAATCATCTATCCAACCAAAATTTACTCAAACGTTCAAATCCAACATTTTTTCGCCCATTTCACTCTTCTAAACCTATTTTAGGCGCAGGTGAATCAGATATCGAACTCTCAACCCGTCTTGCTCAAGAGATTGAATATGAAAGAGAAAATAATGTAAACCCAAACGAAAGTTCAAACGAACCTGCATTTTTGACCAATTTTCGTTCTCAAGGCATTTGGAAAATTGAAGATCAACCTGGCTCGGATGAGATTGCACTTATTCGTGATTTCGGAAACGAACATATTCGTGTCCTTTTCAGCATTGGCGATATTGGTGAATCGGCCGAAGCTGATGAAATGGAAGAAAGTGAAGATATGAATGAGACAAAGGAAGAAGAAGAAGAAACGCCTGCTTTTCCCGTCCGATGTGCAATCACGATCTCCAAACAATCTCAAGGCGCTTTAACCATTGACGCACAAGCAATTGACGGTAGCTTCACAATCGAAAATATTAGCTTTTATAAAGATGCAAAATTGGCAACCGATCTTACAGCAGAGGCAGATTGGGCTCGAAGAGGATTGTATATCGGACCGCAATTTGACACTTTAGATCAGTCTGTACAAGAACAATTTGAACACTTTTTGGAAGAACGAGGAATTGCGACAGAATTGGCATTATTTATTCCAAACTTTGCCGAATTTAAAGAACAAAGGGAATATTGCGCTTGGTTGGAAAATGTGAAAGCATTTGTGGACGCATGAAAAGGAAACGGTTTCATCTTGAATCATTTCTGCTCTACAACGAAATAAAACCAAATATTTGTAAATCAGAGAGAGAATTGATGAAATATGTTTACAAAAATGAAGTGTTGAGTGGAAGAATCTATGCATAAACGTTGAGAGGATTGATTTTATCCATTGGAAAGAGAAAGTTGTCGGATCGATCTTCCGTTTCAAGGAAACGAGTGCTAAAATGAACCAAAGTACCACGTAAGCTTTGCAGCATTCGTTCCATTTCTTCTAGTTCGGACTGTGAGAATCCTTCATCGACCGAAGCAGCAGCAGCGGCGGCGGCGGCTGAAACAGCGGCTTCTGTTCGAAGAGGTTGAGCTGCAGCGGTATGTGAAGCGCTTATACCTGCGTTTGATTTAACGTATTGTTTCGTCGAATCACGTAAACCTTGAGGCTCTTGCCTTTGACCAGGCAAAGCATTATTCAACGTTGTTGGAATTGTTGTTTCTTCGTTATCAGCATTTTCCTTTGCATACTCTACTGATGGATTCGCATTGATTCCAGTCACTTTACGTTCTTGCGTTTCAGCTTGTGCAATTTGTTCACCGCTACCCAATTGACTGTTTGATGAAGATGGTGATGATTCATTTTTGTTGTCACTTATAGCTTCGCTTTTGAATTTCATTTCACCTTCTTCTTCATCAGAATCAAACTCTCGGTTCTCTGCTTTGACTTGAGATCGTTTGGGGGGTTTTTGGGTAGGGGGTGGTGGTGGCGGAGAGCTTTGTGCATTACCTCCTGATCGTGATAAACGAGAATACCAAGCCTGAAAGGCTTTATATTCCGGCCAAGTGGTCACCATATCATCTGGCACTGAACGGAAAACTTTTCGGAATATTTGCGTATTATGCGTTGCAGAGGATACCCAGAGATCTTTAAAGAATTTTGAATCAAGTGGATCGATGAATAATTGACGGTTATCATCATCCTTTTCACCAGAATCACTTTGAACCTCATCAGCATCAACGTCATAGCCAAGGTGTTCTCTCATCAAACGAACTCGTAAAGTGTGTGCAAATCGTCCAACCTTGTACGATTTTCCTGCCATCGTTGAATCAATCATATCCGTGTCCCGAACGACACATGCTAATTCGCTGTCACGATCACCTCTTTGACTTCTTTCGTTAATATTCGCAGATCCGATAATCGCCAATCGATCGTCAACGATCATTGCTTTTGCATGAATATAAACTTGTTCGGTCGTTAATCTTCCCGAAGGTAATTTACCCCATTGACGAAGGGAGAAGAAGGATATATATTGCTCCGGATCGATACCACGTCTGCGTAATTTGCTGAATATGCTATCTTCACCGCGAGAGATTGATCGATACTGTAAATCAACAATCAATCGAACAGAGGATGCATCTGGATGATCGATTGGCATGGGAAAGCCAGGGATGAGGGGAATGACAATAATTGCTTTCCATGACGTCTTTTCTCTTTCTGCGCGAATTATACGACTGACCAAAGCTTCACCAATCATATTTTCGATTACCGTTCCGCGTGCTTCCGTACTCGTCACAAAGAATTGATTTTCGATATAAACGAAATGATCGCTCATTTGAATCGATTTCAGATAAGCGTTTTGAATACTATGCTCAACGGTATTGGCTGTTCCCATACTCCATGGACCGGCAGATCTACAAATTTGCGCTTCACAAGTTCCCGTCAAATCGAACTTTTTCAAATCAGACGGAGAAAAGTCTGAAGGCGGAATGAGAAAAGGCATCAAGCGTTTATGATTCTTGATCCGAAGTAAGAGATTCCATCTTTGTGTAAAATGACGACATAGATCTCTCGCTGGTTGACCGATAAGCTGAAGACCAATATCGTGCCACGGCATTCGCGGGAAATGTTCACGATCGAAAAGATCTACTTCTGGCTTCGTCAAATCATGCCACTCTACTACACGTTCGTTTGCGAAATCTTGACCTGGCCAAACGTAAAATTCCCTTCCTTCAGCTCCGGGGCCCATCAAATTTGCTTCATGTTGTTGTGCAGTCATGACAGCTTTAGCGGTCGCTTTTGTTACGCTACCTGAATGCGCCATTGATCCTACCGGTTGAGGAGATGATCCTTTCGCATCTTCATTTTCCATAAGATGATTATCTGTCAAAACGTGTGAAGATGTATCCCATCGACCGAAACAAAGATCTAAGCCGCCCATAAAAGCAATAGTTTCATCGATCACGCAAAGCTTTTCATGGTGAGCCCAGTAGAAAGTTCCTGTCTGGAAATGGCTTGGAGATCGTTGAACAAAGATGTTTGGATGTAGCCCGATCAAGCGTTGCTTCGTATAATTGGAATCTGTTGGCGTGAAATTATTCGAGACTTCATTATAGACAATCACAAAGACTTTAACGCCTTCCTCCGCTTTGCGCTTCAAGACATTGTCAAGTCTATACTTTGGCGATCCGGGTCTTCTCAGATATAATTCGGGACTCAACCACCAATCATGGATATAAACGCAATCTTTCGCCCTTGATAATGCACGGCTGACCTGCCAATAATAATCTCTTCCATCAACGATCCAACGAGCATTGCAATTAAGGCGAATAGGCGCGAAACTATCAAATCTATTCTTCCTGCCAAAAATGTTTCTTCGTGCAACTCTTTCCATACTTGCGATGAACTGATTCATTTGACGTTCATTGTTTGCTACCAATTTCAACTTCCTTTCGGCGTTTTTAATGTGAAACGTATGACTTGATACTTTTGCATCAGCTTTGCTTCGATGACTACCCGAATATTCGTCATCGCCCGGATCACGAAAATGGCCTTCGGTCAGGATTGCAGTTTCGTCTTTTCCATCCAGTGCCGCTGAATGCGAAGGGATTTCTTTTTGTTGTGATTTACCTTTTTGCTTTCCGCTTGATCCTGTTTGATTAATGGTGGGGTCATTTCCACCCTTCTCTACCGTCTTTTCAGGTGATTGCAAGTGCTCATTTCCGATATTCTCTTTCTCTTTCTTACTTGTTTCATTTGAGTTGCCATGACCAAAATCTTGTGCTAAATGTAGCGTTTGCCGATAAAGTCTCTTTGGCCTCTCAATCTCAAATTGATTATCTAGCAAAAATACGTCAAAAACTTGTGTGGAGTCCGGTTGATCCACGATTGCGATATACGATTCACGTACGATGCACCATTTCGGTTCATGAGCTTTGATCCACGTAACCGGAGTAAGTAAACTCCCTTGTGCATCTTTCCTTGACGATCTTGATAGGATGCGCAAATATCCTTGTTTACCTTGATAACCTCCTCTGGATGCCAAAGTGATGGATAATGTACTTAACTCAAAAAACTTACATAGCCGATTTGCTTCAGGTCTGAACATTGTCCTTTTAATAATTTCGATCAGATAGTCTTCTAGGGCTGATCTTTGAGCTTGTGCAAAACGTGCCTTCCCGTTGTCTCCTGCTCCCTTTCCCCATCCTTGACGTTGAAGTTGTGTGAAATATGGTAAACTGGTTTTTGGAAAGCTAGGCACGCCAACATCTCCTTCTGTAGAACCGACGGGACGACCCAAATATCCTTTGATAGCTGCAGCACGATAATGAGTGTGTAGATTGATAAAATCCCTCAAAGATCTATAACAAACCCATCTGATCAAGCCGTCTCCGTACTCCAGTTCGATTCGAAAAACGGCTGAGGACGTGTGCAAAGGATTTACACTATCGCTAATTCGAAGGTGTAAATGATTCAACAGGACTGGAATACGACGATGGCCTTGTTCATCGCGTTCCATTGACATCTTTATCATAAAAACAGGCAAGATTCCAGTTTGCATTTCAGTCACAACGCTCATTTGTCCTACCACTCTTGCTTTTCGATTTATAGTCCCTTTTCCTTTTTTGGCTGCATTCTCACGTAATCTTTGACGTAAAGCGTTCCAACGAGCACTTGATTGAGGCGTTGCAGAAGAAGCCCCATGAAGTCCATCTATTCCTTTGATTGTATTGCTGCCATCTTGACCGTCTGTTGTATCGCTATTGAGTAGGTTTGAATTATCATGTTGAACATCATCTTGTACATTCTTATCGTTTCCGCTACCGTTTCCATTCGTATTGTTTCCTCCTCGCATCATCAATTTACTAATTTTGAGCATTCGACTGCTTTGGGATAAAGGCGTAGAAGGTTGCTCTTCCTCTCTGTCGACAGGACCATCGCTTTTTCCCATCACGTTCGATTCATCCCCTTTATCCGACATTTTTACATTCGAAGGAGTTTGAATGTCTTCAGAACGGTTACCCATATCACGTTCCGAATCAAGATCTTGTTTTGATGAAGACATGGTGGAGGAAGAAGAAGAAGAAGTGCGTAGCGGGGGGCTAAAAGACGGGCCATGCTACTGTAGCCTGCTTCAGAGCAACAACAGCAATAAAAAGGAGTGTGGAGAGGAGGCGATTGCTAAAGGCAAAAAGCGCGTCTTAACTTTTATTCACTCTTCGCGGTAAAGGTGAAGTTGCAGATCCATTCACCGTTTCTTCTTCTCCAGAGACTGTCAGTGTTTGCTTGTAAGAGCCCGATGAATGCGAGTGCAGAGACATTCATGAATGAAGAAACTTTGACCGGCTTGATCGACCTCACTTCAAATCAATCAACGATGACGGACTTCTTCGATAATGTTGATCGGATGTAAAGCCAAAGACGGTGAGGTGAAAGCATAAGAACGATCTTGAGTGACGTACGAGATGACTTTTCATGAACTTTGAAAGGTTTCATCCGATCGCGGAAGAGGAAGACCTTAGCTGACTTGGACCCCATTCAGGCTTTCATACTTGTGAGCTCTTTCCATGAAGTGGTGCGGGTCGTGTTTGTGTTGATTGCCGCGATCAATGTTGTGTGACGATTTGAAAAGAGAAGTGTAAGATGCTGATTGTAAGATAGGTGGATCTCGAATGAAAAGAGAATGATTCCGGTTGAATGAGATGTCATCCATAAATGAGAAGTGGATGATTCCGTTTGAATGAGGAGTGATTCTCGAATCACAAGAGATTGATGCCGGTCGAATGAGATTGATGCCGGTTGAAAAGGAGATGTGATCATCAAGTGAGAAGTGAATGATGCCGCTTGAATGAGCTATGATCCACAAACGAGAAGTAGATGATGTCGTTTGAGTGAGGACGCATATGAGAGGGCATTCATTGAATTTTCAAAGGATTCACCGGTGCATCAATGGAAGACCTTGGTTGGTCAGGGTTGCATGCCGGCGTTTGCACATATGAGGCTTTTTTGTGAAGTAAAGTGATGCCATATTTGCTTGAATTATGTTGTGAGAAGTTTGTGATACTGATTGAATAGCAAGTGGATCTTGAATGACAAGTGAATCTTGAATGTCAAGTGGATGACGAGTGGAATGAGAAGTGGATGACGATTGGAATGAAAAGTGGATGATGATTGCAGGATGAGAAGTGGATGGTGATTGCGGGATGAGAAGTGGATGACGATCGCGGGATGAGAAGTGAGTGTTGGTGGTAGAGATAACATGGAATGAGAAGTACGTAATGCTGGTTGGATATGATGTGATTCTCAAATGAGAAGTGGTTCTTTTCTTTGTTTTTTAACGTTTTTTTTTTTTTTTTTTTTTTTTTTTTTTTTTTTTTTTTTTTTTTTTTTTTTTTTTTTTTTTTTTTTTTTTTTTT
>NW_020289953.1:0-8517 GCF_003144205.1 Meira miltonrushii
AGCTAAGGAGATGGTGCTATCAAATCACTTCAGAATGAATTGTGCAAAATGTTAGAATCTAAAAATATATCTTTATATATT
The DNA here is from genome assembly GCF_003144205.1 of Meira miltonrushii. Classification (NCBI taxonomy): domain Eukaryota; kingdom Fungi; phylum Basidiomycota; class Exobasidiomycetes; order Exobasidiales; family Brachybasidiaceae; genus Meira; species Meira miltonrushii. The sequence goes on from NW_020289953.1 coordinate 82, forward strand.
TGTCAATTGGATTTGAATGACGCGTAAAGAAAAAGAAGGTGATTAATCACATATATTATCGAAAATACTGGCGGTCTAGATACAGTGATCAATAATAGTATAGTAAAAACAATAGGAGCATTTGATAAAAAAGTCATCAGGAAAAAGTTCAAAATCAATTTTCATGACGTGATCATACTCAAAAATACGTCATTACCGATCCTCTCGTAAAAGATAAAAATTGCTATATTAGTAGTGTTGCCGGGTTCACTATAGGATTATCCGGATGATATCATCAGAAGTAAGTATAACCAAAAAAGCTTGATCATTTACTGATGAATATTGAAATCTGTGATAAAGGAGACCATAAGGGAAAAGGATAGAAAGAAGCTGCGTATAGCTAGAGTGAAGCATACGATATTAAATACCCACGCATTTTCCGTTGAATTACGAGAAAGTGAATACAAGATCACAATCGATCACTATCAATTGCTTTTGTCTGGGATATGCAAATACCACAATGACGTAAGGAAAAAGTATACTTATTCCCTATCAACGTGCTATAATACCCGTCATATTTGCTTTATGAGATCTTAACGGTCGATTTTGAACGGACGATCAAGCGGTTATTTCAAGATTAAAAAGAATAGAAGTGGTAGATGATTTCAGATAAATTGCGATTATATATATTTTTATCACTTAAGATGATCCGTCATACAGTAAGAGTTTTGTTATTTGAATCAAGAATACTTTATAAAACTTATCCGGTCGATGCGGGGTAAAATTTTTGATGGTACTAAAAATTCGATATTAGAAAGCATATAGAGTTATATATTCCTTAATCCATCTTTAGTAAATTTACATGATCTGCTGTTTATGTCGGTAGATCCTAGTCTTTACTGCACAGATTCAAAAGTCACTATGCAGAGATTGCCAAAGCTGTGTATAGCGGTTGAACACAAGCGACGTCTTGAAAGCTTTTTTCATCGGTATGCCGCATTCGAGTTAGAAAAAGAAGGTTCCTTGTCCTTTCTGCCTGCAAACATTCTTACAGCACCATCGCAAGGTAAGCGGTTTCTGCATTCTGGCCAGAAATGTTGATACGATTTTGACCGCTTATTCTTCCCTCTAAAGAATCGAACTGGGTTTGCGCAATTTTCGAAGCATTTCTGTCATGCCTTTTAGGAACATATCGAAAAGACAAAAGTTACCTGCATTTCCGCGCAGAGATCAGTCTGCCTGCTGTGTCCTATATCGGACTCAACTCCACTCCCTGTATGGAACAGGCCCAATCCTATTCACAACAGGACAAACTCCGTCCCAATCCTTCTGTTGCACCGATCGCCTGCGCTCTACACAATACGTATCTCTACTACGGCATTCTGTGTGGAAGTGACCAAAACTCGTGAGTTCTCTGACAAATTGGTGAACTATCTTGAATCATACGAGCTAAAGCATATATCCACTGAAGACTTGAGCTTCAGAAGATCAAAGATGAGTACAATCGCCTGTATACGCTGTATCTCAAAGAGGTTGCACGACTACTACAATCAGGGTAAGTGTTGTCCTAACTTACAAATCTCGTTGTTGCGGCACATTCTTACATTTTTTCCGAATTCTTGTTCTTATTGAAAAAGAGTTCCAACTCAGAATCTAAAAAAGCAAAAGTAAACATTTTTTTCTTGGAAGGCGAGTAATTTTGGAGGCTTCTTCATACCAAAACATTGTTTGCAAGAGATTCTGAAAGTAAGTAATATTATTTCCCTCTCATTACAAAGAAGCACAGTATACTTATTTTAGTTTACTTATTTCTTTCTAAGCGCTGCAAAGTCGACAACGATACTCAACAGCCTCTGTTTTTATCGACACAATTGCTAGTAGGAGGAATAAGTGAAGCAGTAAGTGTCATAAACGTTCTTGAAAGCCGATGCTGCATTACTGATAGCCATAATCCTCCAGACTGATTTATTTCTCAGTATGCCTCAATCGTATCAAAAGATGTATGGTGGGTTGAAATTACTTCTAAAAGATCTGGATGTGAGTTTTGGACTTCAATTGCTGCTCGTCGAGTCCCTGAAAACTTTGCAATGGCAACAGACTAACCTTGCTTTATTCTCAGATCCATCTCCAATTCCATTCAATCTTCCATCGCACAAAGTGGCTTTTAAAATTTGCTGATCGGCTCATTAGATATCCTCCAAAGGAAAAGTTAGCCAAGAGATTGTAAGTTTCACTTACTCAAAGATGTTCGCGCGCAGTTTACTGATTATAAATCTGGCATCATCCGCTCAAATTCGCAATCGAGGAACACAGCAGATCAACCTCTCGATTTTTGGGAAAAGAGAAGGATGTTGGGGAGCTACTAATGGGCTGCTTACCCTTTTCTCGGTAGGGTCGCGCAATCATAGCTTTTCTAAATGATGGGGAACGCCTGCCTTTACCTTTTGCCGATGATGTAAGAACACTTTTTTCAAGGGTGAATGGGGAAAAAGAATTTGTGAGTATATCTGGGAATTTATTACCTTGCCGTTGGTATAAAGCTCACTTCATCTGCAGTTCTTTCTGAAATTAGATTTCGGTTCCAATCAACCATTGTGGGAAGTACCAGGTTTACCTGCAGATATGGTAGAATCTTTGAAAGGCGTTGGATTGATGATCTTCTCCACTTCACTAGGCAGATGGGTTCAAGTCTTTGCTGATTTCCGTCTGGGAACTGAACTGTCGAAGTTTACTAAGCTGGCAAGCAAAGCTGTATTAGAGGGAAAAGCACAATTCCAGACAGACGCTCACGATGTATCCAAACTCGCAGAGCTAGTACCAAGCGCCGAGCTTGACGAAGATGATCCTGCATTCAAAATTCTTCCACGAACGCTACCGTCTAATTCATCGCGGAGAATACACACTTATGGTCGTGGCAGCCCGAGGATATTCATACCTATAAAAGTGGTGTCTAAATGGTTTTCAGAACTCAATTATCCCAGCGGACAACGAATATCTGTCAAAATTGAAAGGAAGACAGCAAGAACAGCAGACGAGGTCAAAATTTTAGTCAGACTTGATAGTAGTGATGTCGGTCAGAATCAAGGGATTTGGTATAATATTCTGAGTTACACTAGAAGTCAAAAACCTACAAAAGAGATGTGGAATTATATCCAGCGAAAGCAGAAAGCTAGCAAGTAGTCTGATGGAATTTCTTCGACCGAAATCAAACGAATCATCAAGCTGTGTCACTAGTGTCTGATTTTATTCATTGCGTCTTTTCCAAAACGGGACCGCTCCTTTTACATTTTTCTTACTCAAGGCGGTGTATAATGCTATTTGATAGTCTCGTTCAAGACCTACGTGTCATGCAACTGCGCCGTCTTTCGTCTTCTAGACTGATGAAAGCTACTCATGAAACATCTGAAGAACATTACGAGATTTTACTTGACCTTGTACTCATGTTCCCGAATATTGTATAATGGAAGATTAGCAGCTTGTTTGTCGAACATGGTGTCAGATTGGTGAATTACGATACAGCGCACGATGTCTTGAACGACTTGTGCCTCTCTTCGATGATGAAAACATGTTGTGCACAAAGTCTGTCACAAGGTTTAGACGCTGAATCTTATTTTCGTTACTACATAGGCTGAGCATTACATTAAAAAGACTTTTTGGCGAACGCTATCGTCTGGTTTCACACAAAAAATGTCGGTCGCTTGAATGTTTCTTGTCTTGACGGCTGGCACCCGAATGAATCAAATTTTCACAAGCTTCTCCTACTTCAAGAGATGGTTTGCCTTGCGTAGCTTTAATAGTCTGCTAGACGTGATTAATGACACTATGAAATGCATGTGCGTTTTTCTTGGGAAGAAAGTGCCGAATAGAGAGGACGTTAGAGAATGATGTAATTGAAATATGCTATGGGTACTATTCAGTCTCATGATGAATCATGAAGTTGCCCGCCAATGGCAGACCTCCTACACAAAGACAAGGACGTGTCTCTAACGCGTGTAATTTTTTTTAGAAGGCGCACATGTCTACCAGACGCAAATCAATGCACAAATACAAATACAAATACTCTAGCTAAAGCGATTGACGCCCACGTTCAAATCGATTCATCGTCGGAAGAGCTTAACTTTGAGCGAATTTTATGCCTATATCATAGATTTGCCCACCACATATTATCCGGTAGGTACTGGTAGAAGGGATTGAAGAGGAAGAACAAACACATTTTCATCAAAAAGGGGCCAAAAATTGTTCTGGCAGCGAGATGTGTCTATGTCGACAATTAGCTAGACCTGCACCTGTTAACAATTTTTCCTGGGCTTACAAATAGCACACAACGAATAAGAAAACGCCATTTGGCAACATTTTGGACTTTTCCATTTCAAACCCTTGCTATGGTGCTACAGCATCTTGTCGACTTGACTCTCTTCATCAAGATTTCGCATTTCTCTTTGTAATTCCTGAATGTAGCGCCAAATTGCCGCCGGAGGCAAACCATCTTTTGCATATCGTAGCGCATTACACCATCTACCTGCATTGTCACTTTGTCCTGTGCTGTCAAGACGAAGAAATATTTTCACCTCTTCAGGTGATCTGGCTCTCTTAGCTTCAATTTTTACAGAGAGTGGAAGACCTTGCCGGTAGGTTCCATCTGGAAACCACATCCTTAACATCCTTCTCGGAATGAGGATTGTAGGCGATCTTTGACCTCGTACACCAATCCTTGGCGATTATCCTTTTAAGGGTAAAGTTCTTTTGGAAATTTGGCATTCTGGAACATCTTCTTCATCGTCTGATTTAGCCTCGGAAGTATGGTTTGGAGCTTTATGGTCGTTGTCAAACGTGCGCGATTGTCTTGCGATAATGGCTGCTTGGCCAGCAAATACAGTGAAACGCGAGACGACCTCTCTAAAGCGAAAATTCGCTGATATTGGAACCCATGTATTCAAAGTAGTGGAATATAGCGACATGCCCACTCCTTTGAGAGGGGCGCTTACCTCTGCTGAGAAGCTAGTACCATCCCACAAAGGGCAAGAAAAGCCCAAAATAAGCTTAACAAAGTACTAGTATACTAGAAAAGTTAGAACCAAAAATTGGCAAAGAGTTTCTAGAGGAAACTTACAAATTCTTTCTTCCCTGTCTTTCGTTCAAAGTACTTTCTTGTCTGTGGTGACACTGGAACTGTGGTTTTCTTTGGACACACAACGACAGTCTTGCCTTGTATTGAAGCCGGAAGATCGCCCTCGATCAACTCTCTGTAACCGCTCTTTTGAGTCACTATGCCTGACAACCCTTTTTGCTGATCTCTCAGCATGGTACTACTCGCAAAGATGTTAAGTAAAGGGATTGTGTTTCAAGCTTACTAATCCTACTTCTCCTGAAAGCACTTACAAACCTCTGTCGTCCTCCTTGCTAGAGCCGCAATGAAGCAACCTTTCTGCCAGACGCACTTGCCATTTTCTTCGATGGAAATTTGTTTCGAATCAGAGAAAGAGCTTTTAAAGAAGAACAGTCCATTTATATTTGTTCTTTTGTTACTTCCCGGACAGTTTGACGTATTGTAATCCACATCCAAATCTTTCAATTTAAAGCTCCAACCCGCCATGGATCTCAAGGTATTTCGGGGAAGTGTCGTGGAGTGTCGAGAAATATATCACTCTGTTGGTATCAAAGATTGTGATGTATAAGCTGATATTTCTAGCCGCTTGTTCTCGACGTTAATCGACTCACCTTTGAATCTGGATCTCCGATGAGCAATTGAAGAGAGACAAATAAGGGCAACTCATTATCTTTATTGAGATTCGCTGCCTGCAAACGGATGACATTCAGAGCTTCACTAGTTTTAACTTGTCTATTTGTCTTTTTTCTAAAAGTTCGGAAAAATTTACCTTCAGGATGTTTTCCATTTGTTTTCGTGGTAATGAAATGTCGTCCAAAATGGCTGTTATCAACCTACAGCACGCTTCTCTCGATTTACGAGTCTGTGTTCTCACAAGCCTCAAGTGGTACTCGCTAGCAGTCGAGAAGTATTGGCATCTGTCATTTTTGGGCACAGCAACTATTCGCGCAACACTCAACCTTAATTTAGCAATCTTGCTACCTCTATCATACATGCGGCATAATTGTGGCGGTAGTCTTGCTCTACCTCCTTTTTCGATCCTCATTTAGTGCAGCAAAATCGCGACTACTTCTCGAAACGAAATACTGTAAATCTAGCTTCTTTATTCGGCGAACTACAAAGACTTACTTAGTCTTCCTTGCGAAGTAGATCAATCCGTACCGTAAATACAAATTGCGAAGTTCAAGTATCATTGGAAAAAGGGTGGGGTTTGCAACATTTTCGGCATTTTTAGTTGAAGCGTTCCAGTCTCTCCATACAAGTGGTGGAGTTGTAATCAATGTGACTGGCCAGTGGCATGCCAGAACCGGCCTGAAATTCCAGAAAAGCTTGTTTCAATAGGAATTCGCCCGTGATGCAAGAGAACAAAGCCTCAATTACTGCGACATGGTCATGCGCGTCTATTGCGATTGTAAAGAAAAGGTCGTGTGAGTGAAAGTCAGGTAAGCTCTGCGAAAAGTTTAAGGAGGAAGTCACCCTGTGATATTAGATTAGAATTGATTGACGGGATGCAATACAGCTCTCCGCCGTAATGAAGCTCTCGCGCCGCAGATTGATAGAAATGCAATTCGATGCGCGCAAAAGAATCTGAGGTATGCGTTGCGATGGCAAGATTGATTTGATGATCTTTCAATCTTTGTTGCATTGAATTTGTTCGCCCAACTTAGACTCCTGCTACCTCGTCATTCTTGTTCGTCGTCAGCACGAGGTATGTAACCCCTGCCGTCCGTCCCTACCTTACTGTTGTGTGCCTTGATTTCGGCTTTCCCTAGCACCGAAAGAGATAGAATTTCTTCTCTCAGAATGCGGTTGAGAACTGACGCTGCAAAGTCTTCAAAAAGTCTGGAAAAAGAATGTAGCGGTCTCGATCCCAGAATGAACATATCACGAACAGAGGTCATCCTCCGTAAGCGCAAGACTCATTGACAAGTGTCAATAGCTATTCCAAAGGCGTGCAAAAGCATTCAACGCCCTATATTCCGCCTCCGTAAGCATCGTCGAAGGCTTATGTAGCCGAAGATACTTAAATGGTATGTACTCAATTTGGCAATCTGGATGAAGTTTGCGCGTAGCGAGTCGTATGATATCGATGATCGCTTCGCCTTGGGATTGTCTGTTACCTGGCACGATCCTAGTCTCGAATTGCAATTTTCTGCTCTCAAAGTGTCGCTCTGGCCCAACCAAGAGCGGCTCGTAGTGACGTTGTACGGCAAAAATTTTTGAAATTGGATTTGTCCCTGCGCGATCATCTTTAGCATCGTCTGCTTCATTCTCATAGACCTCATCAACAACAACGTCCAGAACTGTATCATCACTATCGTTCTTCTTGAAAACCTTCACTGCAGAGCTCAATCTCATCTTCTTCGAACATTCTCTCCATAATTGTTTGCCGCGTGAAGTGTGGAAAGCGGTGAAATACTACTGTGTTGGTGATAGAGGAAGGCTGTGCGGAAATGAGTGAATTTCGTGTGCTAGTAGTGTTGTGAGAAGACTCTAACGATAATTGCACACTCTTTATATGGACTGAGTTAATGACTGGAAAATGAATCCATAGGGAAAAACTACAAATTAGCTTGTTATTGCAGCAATCCCTTTGTTCAGATCTTGTATCCCTTTCCTTTCAAGATCAGAGTATCCAAAATGCGGAGATTGTGCCTTCGTTTCATCTTTTCACAATTTCCCTTTTAGTTGTCCTTCTTCACACTTTATTCTGATATTCAGTGATCAAAAAGGAAAAGAATCAAATCCGCACAGCTGAACAATAGGACAGATCTCCGCTGTGATCTTCCTACAACATCTTCTCTAAAGACACGCGATGAAGTGCTTCGCGGAAACCATCCATTTCGTTCCTTTTGTGAACATATGCAGCAGTGTGCGAGGTTGAGGCCACTTTCCTGTTAAAATGTCTGTATTTAGATAATGAACAAAGCAACAAGCCACCCAAATCTCGTTTCAACATTTATTTCCCTTTGTAAGGTTTCAAAGAACAAAGGGTTTTTAATTAAAATTGTCTGCAAATCCCACGCGTGATTGAGTGCAATGCCAAGAAAAACCAATCTCTCTTTTGTCCCTCGTTTCTTTTCGTTTTTTCTTATTCTGATATAATTGCAAAACAACGAAAGGCAAAGTTGAGGAGCAACACAAAGCACAGATGTGCTGTTCTTTCTGCAAAACATTCCGGAGAGAGTGTCAAGATATGACCTGACTTCTCACGTGGGTGATTTCAACAGAATACTTGCAATACACATCATCTACGGTTGACAAAGGCATGCTCAAAGGTCCTAAAAAAGATACAGAGAGTGTGTTGAGTATGATGGAAGACAAACAATATGTTACAGTCCCAAACCAAA
>NW_020289953.1:9604-70545 GCF_003144205.1 Meira miltonrushii
TTTTTTGTACAGTGTCCGAAGTGTAACACAAGTTGACGTCAAGTCTTCGATGCCGTCTGTTCGCACATTGATAGTAATAGCCAAGCCTTTTGCAGCCTTGTTTCATCCAAACACAAGCCTTGCGCACCATTCTTCAGGTTATTCAATGCTTGACTAGAAATTTGAATTCAGGAAATCTTTTTAAAAGCCAGCAGGATAGTATTAGCACCCCTTTTCTAAAAAACATATAAAGTCTTTCGATTACACTCACATGAGTTCTGAATCGTTTTCACTCTTTGCTGATTGAAAAGACATATCGCTTCTTTCGTCTTCAAGGTCTGATAAAAGCTTTGTGTGACTTAATACATAGACGTACAGGTCAGCGGTGTGCTCACTAATGACCTTCGACATACTCACCAACTATGATTGTTCATCAAAGCTTCCAACATCCATGAAAATGCCAAGGGCGTACTTGCCTCGCGTCGTGAAATAGGCTTTTCGATGAAGGAGAATAGGTAGAATGTAAGCAGAAAGCGTGAAGCGTGAAAACAGAATTCTAATACTCACGTCTATTTGCAGAAATAGCGCCAGCACCTGAGTTACATCTTTGCTCAAAGGCTGAGAAAGCATAATGGCAATCGATCTTTCAAGTGTTATGCCTTCAGACCCTTGAAAAATACTGTAAAATTGTAAAGACAAAAAGTTGAGAATTTCCCTTGTATTCAAAGTCTTTCTGAAAGTGCTTACCGCCACGTCCAGATCTCGTAAAGTAAGATACCAAGTGACCACAAGTCTGTTTTTTTTCCATACTTGAGACCACGAATCATCTCCTGGAATTTTTGAAAGAAAAATTAGAGTGATGGGCAACATTAGAAAGACTCGGAAAGATACGCACAGGCGACATATAATCTTTTGTCTAGAAAGTTACATCGGGGAGGGGAAAAGAATAATCGTCAACCACAATAGACTATCGGTTCTAAAAATCCATATAAGACTCACTCCAGCTATTCCCCATCTACCAACATTATCACGGGGCTTTGAGATAGCAAGTCCAAAATCACCAAGTTTTATCTGCATTCCCCGCGAGATTAGAACTGCATGAAAGAAAAGAAGGTCAAAGAGGCTGCGTATAATACGCTGGAAGATTTTTCCTTACCATTCTCTAGTTTGATGTCCCGATGAATCACAGCGTCATTTGCTAAAGCGCCTTCATGAAGATAGTGGACAGCCGAACAAAGTTGGGCGCAAATATTGTTTCTAATGGTAGGATCGCTTAATCAAGAGAAAAAGCCTCAATTCAATTGCCCAATTATTTTTATCACTACATCACTCACATATTTTGTTTGCAAAAGAGGAAATCACATAAAGTGCCTTGCTCGCATAATTCTAACTCCAATTGTAAATAGTTGTTCTGGAGTACAAAACTCTTGAATGCGACAATATTCACATGTTCTAGCTTTGAGTGAATGTTTGCTTCCCGTTTCATATTTTCCAGAGCACCAAGTGCTTGATTTGTTTTGATGCATTTGACTGCAACTTTCTAAAGATTGAAAAGAAAATGAGACAGAAAGAAACCTTCAATGTGAAAGATTACTCACGTTATTTGTCTGGAGGTTGATTGCTTGGTACACTATCCCAAAAGCACCCTCGCCTATGCAAGAAATGAGACGAAACTTTTTACTGTCCATCTGAGCAAGGATTCTGTTTTTTACATCCAAATTTGTCTAATTCAAAGCCAGGTCTTTTTATAGTTTATGAATTCTAACATCTGCTTTGTTTTGTTCATATATTGTGTAGCGAAGAGTATCGGCGCTTGTTTGATTAGAGTTCTGATAGGTGTGACATGATTAGAGGTTGGATGGACACAATGATTAGCTTTGTGATAGATACGTCGATTTCGCCGCTACCCCTGTCTTGGCAAGAAGAGCATCAGGTCCTCCCAACTGGGCATGATATTGTACAAGTGCGTCTTGAAACTGCTTTGCCCTCCACTATCTTTTTCAGCGGGGTCTTAAAATTGTATTTCTTCATACTGTGAATTTTGGAAACCAAGGGAGCTGCCATTCCGCACGACCTTACTCTTAAAGTCAATTAGATTGTCAGAACGGTGCTCGGATTAGCAATTGACATGTCTAATTTCGGCAAATGTAAAATACTTGTAAAGCTCGAATGCGCTGCCAGCTCTCAGGTCTAGGACTCTGCACAGGACTTTTCGTAATTTCTCACAGCTGGCCCCCTTTGTCAATGCAAACAAGGTTGAAATAGATAGAGCCAAATGCAAAACTGAGCAGCCATTGAATTGACACGCTTAGCACGAGTTCTTCGTGCCCTTGCGTGGGCAATACTCTCCCTTTGTTCCGGAAAGGGTATTGTCTTTGAACAAGACAAGCTGAGAAAACACGAACGCGATGTGTCTTTTCCATAATATCCCTTTGTGCAAAAACATCGGGTTTAGATATTCTTTGTGCCGCACTCTCCATTTCAGATTGCGAAGTAAGGTTCAGTCTCACAGCAACACACTCACTTAGAGATTTGCGATATTAAGAGATAATTTTTGTTCAAAGCACCCTGATCGTCATCTCCTCCAACCAGATCATTTTCAAGATGACCACGCGCGTCCACCTTCCAAGACAAGAAGCACTTTATCAGACCACTGGGATAGATAGTCTCGTGACATCTGTTGCTGCGTATGTTCAAGCAGCAGATGGGTTAGGGCTCTTGCTGCTTTGAATGGTATCGGTGGTGCAGGCTATGCAAGTATAGATAGTACGATGGGTCGTCACAGAGTCTCTCCCGTTGTGGCAGGTGTAATCGGAGCAATGGTCACTTTGGCAGTCGTTGTAATCGCATTATTACTTGCTTTCTTGGGAAAGTCACTCTTGGGCAAAAAGAATAAATCGCGTAACTCTAGTCAAAATCGTCCTCTTTACGTTTACAATTCGCGCGATGGTCAAAATACCATTTCGGGATCTTCCCATGAAAAATCAAGTGAACATGAGCAACAAATTTAGAACTACTCTACTTTAGCTTCTGTATAGTGAAACATCCGCATCCTTTCTATTTCGAATTTTGCCGTTCCTGTATCTTTTCTGGTTTCCGCAATGTGATGAGTTGTTAAGCTTCTTGAATATGATTTTATTAAACGTTCCTAGCTGATATCTAGTGTCCCTTTTGGTGTAGACACCTTACCGTTCCCATGGTTTGTTTCATTTGGTCGGTCCGAGCGCTGCGCTATGAATTCCACTTCGACTAAAAGATACCCTGCTGAGTTGCAAGTTTTAATTTGTTCATTTAGCTGCAAATGCAATACCATATTCGTAGAGGCAAATCGGATAATTTCTTTCTTTGATGTTTAATTCTGTCCTGCATTTCTATAGTGACTACATTCGTCGAAACAGCGTGAAAGATTGTCGAAATCGATAGCCAAGATCCAGAGATGCCGAGTTATATGTTCCGCAGGTGAACAGTGAACAATGCGTGTGATCTTATAGACAGCCCGTCTTATACCTGAGACCGAGCTGATGTGAACAAGGTTCGGTCCGTGCGGCATCAAAGTGACATATCTAAGCTAAAATACTCTAATGAGAATACTGACCATAAAATAAGAGTTTCTTATCGTCATGAATTTGTCAAAACATACTTAAAAGCGTCATGGCCTAATGATCTTCAGGAGACACAGAGACTTTCGATATGTTTAGCAATGGGTCTAAGGCCTGCTAATTTCATATTCTGCCCGACGTAAACAATGATCAATCACGGAAATGCAAGATCGGGAAGCATGCTGCTAGATACAGTGCCGGAAGAGGCAGAAGAGAATCAGACATCAGACAAACTTGACCAATTAAATGAAAAGACAAAGAGTGCAAACTTAGGTTTGATGGGACCGCCTCTATTCCCACCGACAAAGATAGATAGAAGAGGTAGTTCTAGTTCTTCTTCATTAAATTCTTCTGAAGTGTCTAGCGATGGCTTTGAAGTTCAACCTTCGCTTCCGAACGGGCAGTATAGCTTCATCACAGCAAGCTATCGGGCGCAACTAAAGAAGAACAATTCATCCAGCACTTTCAATGGCAGTATCTCTTCTCAAATTCAATCTGGTTCACTCACAAAATCACCTTCATCATCTCAAACAAAATATTCCTCTAAAGCTCTTACAAAGGGTATTCAACTTATTCCTGTGGGGGTTTATAATGACAAGTTAGGTACGAGAAAGATGCAAGAGCGGCAAATGCCCGCTTTTGAAGCTTTGCAATCAAAGAGAATCACGCCAAAAGCCATTACTGATCAAAATACAGCTACATCGCAAAGTAGTTTATCAACATATCAAAACTCTGCTCAGAGTAGACGTCATAAAGCGCTTAGACAATGGTGGGATGCAGAAGTACAGGCGAAGAAACCTGGCAAGCCCGGGAAGCCCTTTTGCGCAAGAGGTTGCGTTTCTCCATCAGATACAATGAATGAAGTGCAAGATAGCTCAAATGACGGTATAAGGGAAGGCTTTGTTCCGTACACCCCTAATAAACTCTTTGCACCTCCTCATCACTTAGCACGACAAGAGGCACTTCAACCACCGCGCTCACTGGAAATGGAAAGCGAAAGGATAAGATCAAGACTGTTATGGGAAGCTGTTCAGGATGGATTGGTGACTCTAGACACTATTCTAGCACTTCCTTTGAGCTGGGGAGATTTGTGTGTGGAGCATTATCAGGATATTGGGCTCATTTCGCCAACAGATTCTACAAGAAGCGATGAAATGAAAGGTACCTTGGCATCCGTTTATCCGATAGAGAATCCACTAACGATAAATGCAAAGCAAAATATGAAGGCGAATAGTAAGAAAGAGAATAATCAATCACCCGCACTGCTGTCCAAAGGAGATAAAGCAAAGATTATGTTACAATACACCAAATGAGATTCTGTATTACATGATGAAATGCACTAAGGTTGTTGATTGAGAATATTCATTTCAGGATCAGGTTCAAAAGGAAGTTGCATGGAGGTCTGATCACCATTCTCATTTACACTCGAATTGAAATTTGATACACTTGTTGAGCCACTTTAATCATTTGATGGTGTCAAGGAAGGAGGCACTAAGCTGTCCAAAAATGAGTTTAGCCATGTTTCGTTGAATGGATCGGTTGTCATATGTCCAGACATACTTGATAGAATGTTTTCTGTAGAAGAGATATAGAGTAAGTATGACATGCAGATTTTAAAGTAGAGTTTTTGAGCTTACCTGTCGAATCTGCTAGGGACTTGTTCCCAGAAATTGGCACGTTGGTGTCAGGCTGAAGATTTTGGTTGATATTTCTTTCTGCAGGTAGAGCCTGACTCTCAGCACCGCTGTTTCTCTCTGATCGAGCTTGATTGCCGGCGTTTAGTGTTTGATTGGCATCTGAGCCAGATTGAAATTCGTCTAGATTATTAGTCGGAAAGCTGGGAAAGCGATAATTGGTATTGTAATCAAACCTTTTATATCTTAACAAAGCTGCCTGCTTTCCTCTCGCTAGAAGCTTTTGCTAGATCATTAATTAGCGACAATAGCCACCTTCCGCTGAAACGGGCAAACGAACTTGAATGCAAATGATCCGATCCGCTTCCGGCTAATAAAATTGCAAGACGGGTAGCTAATAAACGCTGATCACGATATCTCAGCTGGAGAGGACAAGGGGAAAAGTTAACTGTCAGTAAGTGATTCGTGATTTGCACTTCATTGAGACGAACCTGTAGCATTATCATTACGCTCCAAGTGACCATGGAAACAATGTTCCGCCCTAATTGATGAGCTCGATATTGAAAGTTGTCAAGGAAAGATTTCCAAAACGCTATTGACATCTTGGCGCATTGATCTTCCAGTGAATCCGGGACCATGTACATGGGTTGATCTGAAATCTTTGAAGTGTGCAGGACTGTAACATTGATCAGGAGTTGAATATGCAAACCGACAACCATTAAAACACTTTAGAGCACGAAATGTCCTTGCAGCTTAGAATGTTGAACATAACGTTGTTGCCAGCTTTCAAAAAGTGTATTAAAGCTAACACGAATACTTTCCAAGGATAAAAATCGATGTTCTTCCATTTTCTGTAGTTGCGACCGCGTATAGAACTCAATCCTGCGCAAATTTAGATAAGCACAATGTTGAGCATCGCCAGGTGTTGCACGTTCATCTTCCGCCCATTTGTCTAATTGATTCCATTGAACGTCTAAATTGATCACAGACACCATTCCATGCAACGATCCTAAGCTACGTCGTAAAAGTACTGCAGTTGCCCATGCTCGTTCCGTACTGCGCTGTTCATGATCGTCTTTCAACTGACCATCCAGCGTGGATCGAATTGTTCGAAGACGTTTACCCATTCCTAATTCACTTGCAATTCTTCCAGCTGTATCGATAAGCGTCCAACAGCGATCCTCTCGAGCAAAAGCAGGTTTTGTCATGAATAAAAATGTTAAAAGTAAAGTTTTTACAACCTCTGTACTTTTTGCATTTGAAGACAGTAGCAGCGAAGTACAGTGATCCATACTCCTTAGCAAGATTGGAGAACAATGACGTGAGATTGCATTCTGCTCATCAATACTTGTCGTTATCGCGCAAATGGTAATAAACAAACTTCTTGAAGATCTCTGGATGTTTTTCCATGAATCATCACGTTGATCTAATAGGCAATGTTGAACATTTATCGTTTCGTAAAATAATTCGAACAATCTTTCAACGTTTTTTTTTTTTTTTTGTAAAATACCACTTTGTATAGGATCCAATTTATCGATTTCACTTGGTTCCGGTGCAATTGCATCTGCAAAAAAGTTTCTTCTCTCAACGCTTGCTTCATGTAGGCATTCTTGTGTCCATCCCATACGCTCTTTCAGGGCATCTATTTGCTCATCCGTACTCTGCTTATGCTCTAAAATGCTAAAATCTTCCGAATTGTCATCATTATCCCCTTCTTTTTCATTTCCTAGAATTTCTGTGAAATCATCCCATTGGTTTACCGCATTGCCATCTTGTCTTTCCAAATTGTGCAAGCCGATTGGATGCGAAGGATCATTTGCATTTCTAATTCCATCCCCAAAGCTTGCTTGTGAGCGATGTTGTAGGATTGCTTCTTCTGGCGATAATAGCGATACACTTCTCAGTGATTCAAAAGGTGCTGAATTTGATGTGGAAAAGTCAAACATTTGTGTTTGACCGGATGTTTCTGTATTCTTCTCGCTCTTCTATTTGCCAACCTTGGTCGCTTTGATGGATTGAGTGGGGTTTCATGATCGGAATGTGGATAGTTGTGTTGGAATTGGGACGATGTGGATGATAGCGGATCTTCACTAGCTAAAGCATCTCTGGGAATCGAGGTGGATGCGGTGGATGGATGACGATATGGATTCGGCTGTTGCTGCTGGAAGTGTTGTTGCTGTTGCTGTTGTAGCTGGTGTTGTTGTTGTTGCTGCTGCTGCTGTTGTTGTTGTTGCTGCTGCTGTTGTTGTTGTTGTTGTTGTTGCTGCTGCTGCCGCTGCTGCTGCTGCTGCTGCTGCTGTTGTTGTGCATTCTGCTGGGTCATTGCAGTAGGTATGGGTGCTGGCCAAATGCAGACCTTATTTCGAGTCGTACAACGAGAACATTGAAAATCGGCATGCTGTAAACCGTCACATTTTAACTTGGATCTACGACATCTGTGGCATAGAATAAATACTTTAAGTCATGTATAGGTTTGCAACATCCATCAAGTTCTCACTTACTCTAAACAAGCCTGAAAACTTCTTTGAGCTGCATTCTCGGGAAACATCTAGGGCTAGAATGCTATATGGTTGAACCTGTTTGTTTCGACCTCATCAACAAAGAAAAGAAAGAAAAGAATGTTATAGTCGAAAAGTTGATGGTATAAACGAAAGCGAAGATGAAGAAGATCCGGTACTCGTTCTTCAGAATCAGCCGAAGCTCTGAATTTGAATAAAGATCGGGAAGTGTTTTAAATTCTGCAAACCCCTTCCTTCTCCACCCAATACTTTCAGCAAAATTTTAAACTTTTCTATTCTACATGCATATGCAAGTCTAGCCAAAAGGATTCAACACTAACCCTGCCACGCTAAGCTTTAAACCTGCACCGAGGGACAGCCACTTGAAGTATGCATCAAGATGCAGAGTCTATGTTCTGAAGCTGTATATCGACAGAGGTATCTACATGGCAAATTTGCAAAGCTGACCGAACACATTTCAAAGAAAAAACGAAACACGCCCTTATGGTTGAGGAAAAGGCTCGTTTAGGTAGACCATATGTGACTGCGAGGTGATTTGGTTCCGAGTCATTGCCATAACAACTCACCTTTTGCTCAACTTTTTTTTCCTATTTCAAGAGTCATCCTGCGCTGTCCACAAGAGTTGAAGATCATCTCAAAGATAATGAATTTTATCTTCCCGCTAATAGAAGTAGGCCATCTCAAATTTGTGAACCTGTATGGATCCTCTATGATAGCAATTTGGGTCTCTGCTAAGCCAACTTATCGCCCATCTAATGCTGCTGCAAAAATCATGTGCATATCTCGTGGCGAAATGAGTAATACTCGTATGTCCTCGCATAACGTGGCGAGGGAGTGTGATGGCATAACCTGGCGAGGCATTGTTAAATCAAACTTTTCTGTATAGTCCTATTGAGATCGAACAATTTGTTACATTGCATGTAGGCTTGTCCCTGAAGCGCGAAAGACTAAACTTTATAGGCGCTATCAGGCAACTGTGCGCATCATGATACTGGGAAATCTGTGGTTGTTGTGAGGGAAGATCAATCAGAGAAAATTGAACGTCAAAACAGTGTCGTAGCATTGCATCAGCCACAATGGGCCGGAAGAGGAAGAGCGTGACGGCTATGGTTGACGCCGCGATCTTTCCTTCATGTGCTTGAAAATTCAGCTAGGTAAGAAGAAAGGGGGGAGAGCTTTCACGAAATAGCTATCGTACTTCATTATCATGCAGCGTCTTTGTTCATAATATGAATTTGTGTCCTATCTCCATCCGTGAGTTTTGCGATTCATTTCTCCTACTACGGCTGATTCATTTAGATGTGTTCGTTTCATTGACGTTTGCCGGTTCATATAAGATATGTTATCTTTGCAAATTGGTGAATCATGTGTAACTATGAAAATTACTCGGTGTTCGCGCGTAATATAACAAAATTTTTTCTTGAACCCTACCCCCCCCCCCCCGTCAAAGCTTTACGCATACTCAGCCAGCTCGCACAACAAATACTTCGCCCATTCAGCACCTGCACGTGCTAGGTGATCAGTGCTCAGTCTCCAACAGATTTTTGCTCTCACCGTTGATCCACTGCGCGCTCATCCAGAATTTAGTGGGGTGGAGGTCTTCTAGCGCATGTAGATAGGACTTTTTTTCTTTGGCTAGAAAGCAAAGCACATAAGCTACCCAAAATTCAAAAAATTGGTGAATGAATTAACATGCATGACTATGTGACGGACTCCACATTTATTTCAATTGGAGAGAGTCGTCCCTTCTGTGTACCAAATTCGTGTTTTCGGAAAAAGAGAGAGATCGAATACATGAAAAAGGCTCTGACATGATATACGAAAGACAAACTAGCACAAAAGTAGCCATGTTTGACTTTATGTATCGTCTTGGGTCATCGTCCCTTTTTATCCAATGATGATATATCGATGATGATATATCGATGATGATATATCGATGATGATATATCGTTCAGCATTCATCTATAGCCAATATCGCTTCGATCCGTCATGTTTCAAGCATTTCTACCACTTCTTTTCAATTTTGTTCTCATCTCATTCACGTTTGACAACATTTTGTGCATCTTTTCCAAGTGCCACGTATTCGCTTCTATTTGATCAATCTGCAAAATTCAGGACCGCTTTTGAAGAAGCAAAGAACATACCTCACCTTTGTTGAAATAGTATATTCATATATCACTATTCGTTGAAAACAACTTATCTAGCGAATGCATGAGGCGAAAAATGACACGCGCCTATTAATATCACCTGCTTTGTTCCAATAAATCTGGCAACCCTACCTTTCGCCATACGTGATTGTGGAAGGCGTTTCTTTTAATAATCATCCCAAGAAATGAAGGACTTTATCCCTTAGATACTTCTTCCTGTCTTTTGCCCAAATGGGTTCCAGACACTCCGATTTTCAAAGGCAACGATCCGCCCTATTGTTAATCGATCCACCGCCAAGATCAAACAACGATCCAAGTCCACGACAAGATGATGCTTTCATATCACCTTCATCTTTCCCAGTATTTGAGCCTATCTTCAGTTTTGATATTATGCAACAATCAAATCATACAAACACACAACGATCAACTGCACAACAAGAACGGATTCATTTTAGCAAAGCCAAACCTCATTGTCAGATTCTAACACCTTTTCCGCTTTGGCTCGATAAACGCTTCATCGATCAAGAAAAGGCTGACCTTACAGAAAAGCACAAAAGCAAGCAGAAGACTCCCTCTGAGGATGTACGATGCTGTGAGTAAATACGGACTCGATTCATTCACTTCGAATCCCTTATCTTTGTTTCTGTTTCTGTATAAGTCTGGGCGTTAGCATCAACCAGACTTTCGGAAGGTCAAGATAGATTTGATGTAGCAACTTTTGCTTTCCTCCATTTCGATCCAACACTAGAGGAGTCTCTAGGCTATAGCGTTGATTCCTTGATTGGTACGAGTATTTTGGATTTTATGCATCCAAATGAAGCAACAGAGATCGGATTGAAAATTTTACAGTACGTTCTAGGAGAAAATATTGGGAGTGCAGTGTTTCGATGTACATGAAAAGTGTCGCGTCTTTGGGCAGGTATGTTCACTCGACTCAAGATGATCTCAGATCAGATTTTTCTACTTTTGCTATATCACTCAAAAGTGATCAACAATTAACTGACATTCCTCTAGAGCTTATTGGAGATGATATGCTGTTATGCTTCTTTCATGCTGTTGAAAAACGCTCGATACATGATGATCAACGGGAAAAGTCCCAATGGTCCGATTGTTGTTATACATCTTTGGATATTTTCAGCGATCAGCACTGTCAATCGCTGTGGCAACATGTCTTTTCTAAAAGGTTGATTGAACCTTCATCCGGTTCTATCCAAAGACATCTAACAGGCTTTCCCAGAAGCATTTCCAAATTTTAACAAATGGCACCACATCATCCAAGATTTTATTTTCATGGCCGCCACCTAGATTGTTTGATTTAGCATCATATCATTCAGACAGCTCAGGCACAGAGTCATATAATGATGGGAGCTACTTCGCAGACGACCTGGCACGTTCAGCAATTGAAACAAAAATTGGAGAAGAAAATTTAGGTATGAATCAATTTGTGACCGCTTGTACTAGACAACAAATCATAGAAGGTAAAATCACTGCAGATGGTGTATCGATCGAGTTTATAGTAACACTCATTCCTCGTGGCGATATAAAATTTGCCATCTTTTCAATTTCAAGAGCAGAACACATCAACCAAGAAGCAGGACACAGCTCTTCAAGAGGCGACCAAATATTCCCTGTCCTTACACCAAATCACCAGTCGCAGCCTTCTACCATCGCCAATCCAGAGCAACAAAAGCAATCATCTTTCTCACAAACACCACCGGACCTGACTTTCTCAAAGTCTATTTTTTCTTTCCCTTCCATGGCAGCTGCGCCAAGTGCTTTCACTTCACAAACACCACAGACATTTAATATTATGCCCGCAACAGGAATGATGGTTGATGATGAAATGAGAGAACCTGGTAGACGCTTAAGCGCACGTGTCAAAACGATCACAAGTCAAGATCCCTTTCGATTCCCAATGAACGATGACAAACTATAATAGCTTCAGCCAATACAAACAAGATCTGGACCACGTCCGAACGAAGGTCAAATTACGCCATCTTATTATCCTACTCATCGCTCTAGTCCACATCCTAATACTTTTCCGGAATCACCGACGAAAAGTTTGTTTAGTTTGTAAAGCGTCAAAAAGTCCAGAATGACGAAAAGGTCCAGATGGAAACAAAAGCTTATGTAATGCATGTGGGTTAAGGTTTTCCAGAAGTGCATCAAGAGTAGAAAAGAAAGAAGAAAAAGCGAGAAATGCAGCAGAAGTGATACAGAATAGTGGTGTTGTTCCCGAACAATTACGGAGAAAGCTTGAAGCTGAACGAGGAAAAAAAAGAATGGGTTGCAGAAACAGCTTAAAGAACACCCATTTCAACAAACAGCTTAAATGGGTACAGCCGATTTTGACTGGTTCTGCAAATTTTTCACCAGACTAATCCCACTTTCTGTGCCTTGGTCTTCATCCGATATTGATACCCATCAACCGGAACGTATATATTCAGTAGATATGCTAACTACCTATATTGATGTAACTATGCAGTTACAAGTTTGCCTACATTTCTTCCAATCTGGTAGAGCCGGAAAGCTTTATCCTGCTTTTGAATTATAAGTAGAATAAACTCATCGAAGCACTTCGGCCGTTTTACAGCTATCATGAGAATAATAAGATGATAAGGGTAAAGCGAAATGCTTTTTGCAATCCTGTGTTTGTGTCCAGGTTACGCATACCAAATTAAATACGATTTACAAAGGGAGGCTTTAGGCGAAAGTAGCTAGTTTAATTATGAGTAATCAACCCTTCAAAATTGATATTGTTGGGCAAAATGCTAAAGACTTCAGCGGAAATCAAATCCCTTGGCTAACAAATGCACTGAAAGATATTCGTTTAAAAGCTGAAGTAAAAGGAAAATGTTTTTAAATTCGTAACATCAGTCGAATTAGCCGATCTAACAGCTGTGGTCCCTTCAAAAAAAGCGACTTATGATTTTATTTTGTCCACTAATATCACCTTAGTCGAATACTTCGTACCATTCCTATTCATGTTCTGCCACAAATGGCAATTGGAACTGCAGCGGTCTCCAAAGAGAGAAATAGCCTAGAAGCAGCAACTGTTGAACTTCAAGGCGTACCTTTACGAGCAGAACAAACACTCGGAAGCGATACGATTCCTAACTCACCCTAAGCCGGCACAATTCCTACATTCGAGCATTAGATCGCAGAGCTCTAGAAAGTATAATTCTCAGCAAATGACTGGATCTCTTCAGGCTCAAGTGCTTCTTGCAGTCGGTCAGATCACTGTGTCAAATGTTCTTTTGGATTTTCCACTTACTTTTACTGCTCTCGACAACCTCTTTGGCTCAGTAAAGGTAGAGATTTACACTGAGTAAGAGGGCAAGATCGTGCTATAGCAGAGGTACTGTCACGATTCAGAACTTTTCGATAGTTACCGCTCGAATTCCTTCGGCTCAACTACCTCTTTTTTTGATAATATCAAGATTGGAGTAGCGATTGTTAATGGTATAAAAATTCAATCAAGAGGATGTACTTTAGGTGTTGCTTTCCTCGTCAAATTGCGACAACCGATTGGCAGTCCACTGGCTGTCCAATTGCTCCGTCAACTTATTCAACCGATTCCTGGCGCAAGCAATTCATACTTTACCGATCTAATTGCAAGTGGCATACCAAATGTGGTTCCACCTTTTTCTTCTTCGCAATCGATTAGTCCAGGCTTGGAAAGTTACATGTTGAACTTCCCCTGTAGAGCATTGCGGCACAATCGATACAATTGATCAATATTCAGACAGATATTTTGACACTTACATCCGGTCCTGGCGGCTTATCCTACGTTTATGCAAAGTGAGTAAACAGTCTAAGAGAAATCGGATCCTACTATACTATTTGCTAACTTTTGAATTCTTCTGTATTCTTACAAATTAAGATTAAAACCTCCTTAGCGAACTTCCGACCCGATTCTTCTTCTTGTTGATTATAGCAAATTCCAGCAAAAGTGGTTCTACGAGGACGTATGCACCAATCAGTCATAATTTTGATCCGTCCCTCATTTTGCCTGCTGCGGTACTCACAAAAAAAGTGCCTGGCCGAGTAAATACCGGGATAACGAATCAAATATTCTTTTCTATGTTTTGCAACCTATTGATGTTTTAGGACAGCCTTTAGACCTACAAATAAGCAAGGCATTGGTCAATTGAGTGTTTAATGAATGTTTTAGGTTGCAGTAAAGGGACGCATCATGTTGAATGCTTGGATGTTGACTTGTTTGACCACTTTTTCTTCATCGCGAAATTGAAGGTGCAGAAGGATACGAAATACAAGGTCAATTAGAATATGTCAAAGTACCAGCAACATATTCTCTTTTTTTAGGAGGGGCACATATGTTGAATAGAGCTTCCGCAGATACTTTTGAGGGTATTGTTACATCTTGGGCAGCCTTACATCTTCACAAACAAGTTCTATTGAGAATGTTTTACAAAAGTTACGCCGAACGATGTATCCATTTGGAAGTTAGAAAGCTTGAATCAGCTAATTTGTAGTTTTCCGACAACTCTTGCTGTTTCCATGCTTGCACAAGCGGGCTGTTTTGGTTCGGAAACAGCGATCACATTAACAAGTATTGCAATACTTTCATCAAGTTCAAGAACACTAACGTCTGTGTCTACTATAGGATTTGGTTCGCCTCACACGCCTACCATCCACACGACCAGCACGCATTAAGCCAGTACGGACAGAATATGAGGTACCAATCGAACACCAAACTAATAATACATACACCAAGCGATATGCCTCAGCACTAACCTTAGAAGCGCCCCTTTTACCGTTTCCTTTTTGCATCACCAAAAGTATAGCATGATGAGCAGCTGGATGTTTTAGTATGTCAGATTTTGCCGACTATGATCGTCGAATTGATTGGAGATCAGAGAACCTGGGCGGAAATACATTCGATAAGAATGCGGCATTTGGGAAGGGGCACTCAAAATTTCAGTTTGATCCATTCGTTCGGACATAGCAGATAAAACTTGGTCACGCTCCCAGAGCGGCCCACAAAGTTTGATATCGATCATGCAGCAATATTGTCTCATAAGAAAAAAAAAAGGATCAACCGACATTCATGAGCTAGGTCGCAGTATTCCTCGTAACCAAAGACCTCGCGCCACAAAGGGGATTCGAGAAAACAATAGACTACTTTAGCGCGTATACTGTAATGATTGTTGTGAAAAGATTTTGCAGGATCCGATCGATGTTCGTGTACCTCTTGAATCACACTGACGAAGCGCAGTCAAAGCCCTGTATTTAATAGATCACGATGTAAATGGATCGATCAATGGGAACAGACGGTGTTTTCACTTTACCTTTATATCCGAAGGAAGTACAAATTTCGTTTAGGCTGCTTGAGTAGTGAATTTTGTTTAGAAACATCAATTATTCCTAAAGGGATTTTCATTCCGCCTTCATCGCCGTTACAGTTTCATATCGATCTCTGCGCCACTGCACTAGATAAAATTCGCGAATTTTATTCACGGTAAAAGCAATTGAGAAAGCGTTTTTAAAAAACTTTGCGTAAGTAAGAGGTCTGATCCTCCTCTGATTTTATAGGTGTCTTCTTTTTTGCTCCGAATGCTGGTAGAAAAATAGTATAACCTCCGATCAAGTACAAAAAGTGGAGGCCTGGCTTGCTATTGGCTTGCAAGCGTTTTACAAAGTAGGTCGCTTGATATTCTCAAAAAAACCGTATTATCACCACTGACATGAACTCTATGTTTACGAATTCCCCTTTTCTTCACAGTAATCGCCGTTTTATTCTTTTTTATTTATAGGGTCAAAGAATAGACCAAAAATTTAAGCGTGCGTCTACCTTATTCCGCTCAATGCAAAGAAAATGTAATCAAGCGATATAAAACCCAAGGAAAAAAATGAAATTGTATTCGATCGTTACATTTCTTTTCATTCATCACCATCTCAAATTTTGCTTCGAACCCATCAAGAACAAATGAACAAATTTGACGGCTCCGTCTGAGAGATATACACGATATTAACGAATCACACTTGTTCCCTGAGCAAATATGGCTCAAGTTTCTTCCTTTGATGCTCTTGTAAAAGTAGTTTCACATGAACTCAATGATTCGACAATCGGTATTGATCCAGCCACGTTGGAGTGTTCTAATGAAAACATAATTAATGAACCACAGGACGAATTTTTTACCCAATTGAATGCCATAAACAACTTTACAAACAATTGGGAAACGGATAACAAGTTCCACCACTTCAACACTTCTACTGAAGCTGTTTTTGCCTTTTATTTCAATACCAGTCAGTTTGCGGAGCTGCTCAATCTCTTTCCTGATCCGATACAGTTTAGCATTGTAGTCAGGATCTTCTTTGCGTTTGTTCTCTTCCCATCGTATTCTACTTCCTCGTTTTCTGATTAGTCTCTCTTCATCGGAGTATTTTCGCTTCCTATTCCTCTTTAGAGATCCTTCTTTTTTTTTTCCCCTTTTGAGGATTGTTTTAGGATTTCTAGGTTCTGATATGACTATCTTCTCGTCTGGTGTAGAAGAATGATGTACTTTAGATAGCTCTTCTTCCCTATCTTCTGAATGAGTCGGAAAAAGAGATGGACTCATATCATTGTCGAACGTCAACAATTCTATTTCGACTGGCGAAGGCAATCTAGGTGGCGTATGAATGGAATAGCATCTACGCAAAAGTTCAAGGAGCAATAAGATTGTGATTCCAAAGTTCAGATGATAGCGAAACATTTACGCCCTGACCTGACTGTGCGAGGTGAATACATTAAGAAAAGAATCATGGAAATCGCCTGGAGCAATTAAAATCACACAAAAGCCCGTGCGATTCGTACACCATACACAAAGCGGTACGCCCTTCGGATTCGCTGTTCTCCTTGTAAGAATGGCAGATTGAGCTTCATTCCCCATACACCACGATCGGAACTGATTTGTGTATAGTGGAATAGCCCCGTTAAGACGGAAGCTCAAATGTCTAATCCGTTATAGAATATAAGCACGGAGAAAGCACGTTTGCAGAGAATATCACCTGATCTTGTTTTTTGAGCCGGACTGGAACCGGATGAATACGCTGCGCTATATTTAGCAGATGAGCTCCACCTAATTACATTGCAGTCTGGTAAAGGTACGAAATCAAGAACATGCAAGAACAAAAGCCAATCGGCAGGGTCGATCAATCAATCAATCAACTTACATAAAGAAGGGCCTTTTGCCTCGGGCAAAGAAGCGAACGTTGCTAAGTATAGAAAGAAAGAATATTTAACCGAGAACTAAAAACGCGTCAGGGCAGGAGTTAGGTTTCAAAGCAATGGAACAGTGTTCTAATTGCACAATAAATTGTCCGGCTGTTCCGAGCTAAACGACCGCGATCGAACACGCTAAGAAATCAAATCACCCAGAATTATTTCCATGGGAAGTGATCTTCGAAATGTTATGTAGGCGATCGAGAAAGAGGCATGTGTGAGCTTAAAAATTTCAAAAATCTCGTTCTTTTTGTTTGTGGAGAAGGTAGGGTGCTATCTTCAAAACATGAAATAAGGTTATGTTTCCAACCAACTACCATCATTATTCATTCAATTATCACAATGGCAGCTAAAGAATTATCTGCCCAAGAAGGCAAGCAAACATTTTCAAATGATGTTTTTCAGGTTGATTCCCCATGTCTTGAGAACTTCCTAGAAGGTATCTCCTTTTGGAGCAAGCATACACCAACTTCTCCTGCTCTTCTTTTTCCCCGCACGCCAGCTTCAAAATCTATGGAAACCGTACAATGGAACGAATTCAGAGTGAGTTGCAAAGACGGTGAAACAACAGGTAGAATGGTGCTAATACCATGAATCTCCCCTCCAGGATTCTGTTCAGTTGGCAAAAGAATGGTTGTGCAAAACACTCTCTTTGCCTAGCAATGCATCAAAGATTGATGTGTCAGGGCTTAATGAAGATGAAGCACGAGATAAAAGAACAATTACCTTGCTAATTGCCCCAACACATGACAACATTTGCATTTTGATGGCGTTAGCGAGTATGGGCTATACTACGCAATTCATCTGTTTAGCACATGTTTATGAAGTGATTGCTACCTTGATACACAAAGCACAAAGTCAAAAGATCATCACTGGTGGCTTAGATCAGGACCGGTTAGAAAAAAGTCAATCTCATTTGAAAGAGATCAGCAATTCTTCATCTCACAAGTGGTTCCAAACGGAAGAGAAAAGCACTCTGTCCGGCTTTTTGGATCGTGTCAGAGTGTCAGATGGATCGTGTCAGAAGTCAAAAAGAAAACATCCAGCCCCTGCAATTCCAATCTTCACCCACACCTTTGGTTTTATTGCACAGCTTTGGTTCAACAAATGTGCCAAAGCTATACCCTGTCTCGTTGGAAAGTGCAAACCTAAGTGCAACTGATTCAGCTAAATTTTGGTGTGCTTTACCAAACGAAAAGCGATGGAGAAGACAACTGGAAACAAGTCTTTGCTTCCATTTCTCATTCCAACAACCCGTTTGGCGTGCTTTGATGTGCGGAACAGCTCTCATCTTCCCCGTCATTCGTGCAAATCAAGATCAATCCACACATTCACACGAACGAAAAGGAGGAAAAGTTCTCATTCCAAATGCAACTGATATCCTTGATTCTCTCGCAATGGCAGACGGTGACGCCTTGTACGCTTCTCCTACAGGATTGGAAAGAATGACTTTGACAGGATTGCAAACTGAAAATGAATCTTGGAAAAGAGCTTTGTCAAGCTTAAAAGACGCTCATACAGGAGGTGCTCCTGCTAGTCGTCAAATGGCTGACACTTTCGCAAAGGCAAATCTCGAAGTGATGCAAGTGTTTGCAACTACCGAAGCAGGTATGCTGTGAGTATCTAGAAAGAAAAAAGACGTTATATGAGAAGCTAACACTTATTTGTATCATCATAGCTTCCTCGCTAAACCCTCTCTCACAAAGCATCTTTGCAACTTGACTCCCAGACCCCAGCTGGCACACAAGATGCTCTTCTATCAACGTGATCCAAAAGATGACACTCTTGAACTCTGGTTACCAGAAGATTTTCCTGGTCTACAGAAATACGGACTTAAATTTGAAGCTTATCCAGGAGATGAATCGATTCAAGCCTGGAACACATGCGATACATTCGCACGTCTTACACCGTATGCACCTTTGTACGAATTCAGAGGAAGAACGGATGATTGGTTGCGTTTAACAGTTGGAACGGCTTGTAGAGCCTTGGAAATTGAAGACAGATTGATGGAATTGATGCGTGAGCCGATTTCGCAATCTTCGAGCAAAGAACAAAGTCCAGTTCTCAGCCCCAGTGGCTCTTCAAGCAGTCAATTTTCTACCACAGACCTCCAAAACTCCTTTACTAGCGATTCAAGTGACGCACAGCGCGTTGAAGCTGTTACCGTTTTAGGACATGCACGTAAAGCATTGTCAGCCGTCGTTCAATTGAAAGATTGCACATATCCCCAAGAGGAAGAAAAACAAATGGCAAAACGTGCAGCAGAAATCATAACGGAGGAAAAATTACAGTATCCTCTCATTTTACGACCAGAAGCAATCATTTTTGCTACACCTGAAACACCTGCAATTTCTATCACACAAAAAGGAAGCGTCCAACGTAAAAAGAACGAACAAGCATTCGGCTCGATTCTTGACAAGATGGATTTGTAGTGTTTTTGTACTTTCCTCACAATTTATGACAGCAATGAAAAGTTTCTAAGACTAAAGTTTGTGAGAATATGCAGATGTATGAAGCGACGATGCATGACAATTGCCTGCATTGCAGATAACACCCATTTTTATTGCCGGCAATATCCGTCCGCCGTACCACTGCTGCGGAATCTTGCTAAATTTAGACTGTACTGCTCCCACCTCTTCATATAAGTAATCTTGCAGCACGTTGCATATGCAATCGGCATTGATGTTCCGCACCCTAATGTTTGTTTGCCACTTTGTGTGCCTGCACGACTACTTTATTCGTGCAATGTTTGTAATAACACAAAGGAATGGTCTTCCCACATAAAAAGCTTTTCAGACCCTACGCTTGGCAAAATGATGATTGAATGACATGAAATGCACGTTGCAAGCGGAGATGTGACTTTAGATGTAACTGCATCTAAAAACATCTGATTTTGCTTTACCTTTGTCTATACTGCAGCAAGAAATTTTAGGGTGGAGGAGATCACAATCTTGATTCCCATCGATCATGCATGATTGAATTGACTGTAGTAAGAACAACGAAACTGTCACATTCTCATCATCTGTAGGGTTCTCGAATGAACCCCTTCTAAAAGAAAAGATCGAAATTCTAAGTTGATGCGTCGCAAATCAGTGAAACGTCATTATGCCGTTTTGTCCTTGATGCCGTACGGAGTTTTGAAAAACATCAATGATGCGAATACCGGCAAACGTTTGCGAAACTTTGACATCTTTTGCGCGGAGAATGTTTGTTTGTGAAAAGTGCAGAATAGGAAGAAACGTTTTGAATGTTAGTGTTACTATATAAGTCGGAAAACATTCTCTTCTTTGATCGCAACCACCCAAACGCACATCCTATCTAATCAACAATGTGTGCAAATCGATCAATCATCACCCCGGATTCCATGTCAGCAGTTGACAGCCTTAGCGGTTATTTCGCTGCTGGCTATCGAACTGCCATGTCAACTTTTTCCATGTCTCCTAACCGTCTTGGAGATAAGGGCATTGTTCATCATTTACAATTATCACCTCTCGTTTCATTCTTGTTAATAGGCTTTATAACCGTTTCGATTGTGGCTTTGTCAAATTTGGCTTTTCAAATGACATTCATGTCCACGTTTAAAAATTGGCAAAGACCAAAAGCACAGGGAAAATGGTCATGGATTATGGGAAATTTGATTCGTGAGTAGGACTGAATGGTATAAAAATCTTATTGCAGTTACTGATCTATCTACCAACCTACTACAGAAATGCAAAAGGGTAACCCCGGAGATATTCAGATGGAATGGACTGAAAAGTTCGGAGGCGCAGTGATTTACCGTGGATTAGCAGGAAATGAGCGATTATTGCTTTCAGATCCACGTGCGTTAATGTATGTATTGCACCAACGCTGTTATGCATTCCCTAAACCTTCTGGAGCAAGATCAGCATTGAGCAATTTACTGGGAGAAGGTGTTCTTACAACAGAAGGAGATGTTCACAAACGTCAACGTAAAATCGTTAATCCAACATTCACACAATCTGCCATTCGTGACTTCTTACCTTTGTTCTGGAGACATTCTCGTGCTCTTGCTAAACATTTACAAACATCAATGGAAGAAGAAAGAAATGCAAAAATGCAAAATAAGACACAAGAACGCTTATCTATGGCTCACGAGCTTTCCCCTGCATACATTAATGACGAAACAATCAATCAAAACGATGTCAAGCTTCTAGATGATAAGATGAAGATGAACGATCAAGCTACCGTCCCCTCCATCGTTGACGTTCTACATTGGACAAGCAGAACGACCTTAGATGTCATTGGAGAAAGTGCATTCAGCTACAAGTTGAACTCTTTGCAAAGAGGTGAAAATGGTGACGTGATTGCAGATTCTTTCAACAAGATGATGACTCACGTAGGCCAATTGACACTCCTAGAACGCGCACAACTGCATTTTGAGCAATTCAGCATCTTTGACGGTATTCGACCTTTGCCGACGTCTTTCAACAAACGTGCTCGTGCATGTTACGACGCCGTCGAAAGTGTTGCACAAAAAATGTTGAAAGAAAGACGTGAAGGCACTGCTCCTCCAGAAACGGAAAAAGACGTTCTCGAGAGAGTTCTACGCGCAAATGAAGATTCTTCCGTCAAGCAATCTCAGCGGCTGATGCCTCATGAAATCATGGGACAGCTAACAACTCTTATCTTGGCGGGCCATGAAACGACAAGCACAGCATTAACTTGGGTATTGTACGAATTGGCCATGCATCCATCAATACAGGAAAGTGTGCGAAAAGAAATTTTGGAAGCACAACAAATCAACGAACAAGAAGGAAAGGAAGATTTGAGTTATGAAGAATTACATGCACTACCTATGCTAAACAATGTGACAAATGAAGTCATGCGCTTGAATCCACCTGTTCATAGCACAAATCGTGAAGCAGCCGAAGATGATATTATTCCTTTGAAGTATCCAATCAAAGGAGAGCACGGTCAAACGATCGATCAAATTCCAGTTCGTAAAGGACAAGCGATCATCGTTCATATTGCTACTTATAACCGTAGAAAAGATCTTTGGGGTCCTGATGCCGATCAATTTCGTCCAGATAGATGGGAAAATTTACCCTCCAAAGTATTACAATCTGGCGTGCCAGGTCATTCATTAAGTTTTTTGGCTGGTCCAAGAAATTGTGTTGGTCAAAAGTTTGCCTTGACAGAATTCAAAGCAATCCTTTCAACTCTGTTGGCCGCATTCTCTTTTGCTCCTCCACCAGGAACAACAAAGATCGACTCTAAACAAGTCATTGTCACTAGACCTAGAATTCGTGGAATGGAATCTCAAGGTACGCAAATGCCCTTGTGTGTTACGCCATTGCAATGATTTTATTTTATAGTAGATATAATGTTTCATACATCATAAATTCATGGTTTCCTATAGAGATGGTTTCGATATCTCACTAGTCTTTACTTGTAATAATTCATTCACAGTAAATATATAAAGTTTCACATCTAATCAATTTTCTTTTGGTTGTGGTCTTCACAGATTTCCTAATATACATATCGGAAATCTCTACGTTTAAAGTCGGATAAGTATTGGCCACTGTGACCTTGTGGTTGTTCGAGCTCCGAATCATCTCTGTTCAGGTTTCGCTTGTAGTTCCAAGCGGCATGGATGATACCAATACAGAACAAAGTGAAAGCAGCACCTGCTAAAGATCCAATGATCACCTTTTTGGCCGTCGGGTAATTCAACAATGTTTCACTTTCAAGGAACACTAAAGGTCCGATGATGTTGCCCAAAGCGTAGGCCAATTGAGAGACAATGGTGAAAATGACTCTTTTATCGTGGCCCAAAACGGCAGAGCCAATGAAAGAGTACAAGGCAACCACAGCTGGGGAGCCAAAGTTGAGCAAAACATAACCAACAGTCTTTGCCGTTCTGCCTGTGGTTGAGACATACATCATTGTTGAACCTGCAATTGCGATGAACAAAAGCAAATTTGCCCCTAAGATTCGGCTCTTTGTCAACAAAGCTGTGATGATGAATAGCAACACGCTCACAATTTGACCTCCTCCTGGAGCGATTGAAACGAGCAAGGTTTCTGCTTGTGAGAATCCAAAGCCGGAAAGAAGTTGAATACTATAGGCTGTTACACCTCCGTTAGGAATGCTTCCAACCAAAAGGCCACAAAAGAAGAGATAGAGACGTACATCACAAACTGCTTCGATCCATTGATACCATGCAATCTTTCGTGTCTTTTTCACATAAGGCGTATGTGCAACCGTAACGCCGCTTTCATCGTTGCTTTCCTTGACTGTGGCCAATTTGCCGGATGAATTTTTGTCTTGCACTTTCGGTTGTTGGGTAAACAAGCGACCAAGTACTGCCTTTCTTTCGATGGGAGAATACAATCGTAAACGGGTAGGTGTATTGGGCATGAATGCCAACAACATCAATCCAACAAAGATGGTAATACCACCTAAGATCAAATATAATTGCCTCCAAATCGCCAAAGAGGATTTAATGACACTTGGATTAGATAAGAGTCCATAGGATAAACCACCTCCAAGAATCAATGCAACACCGTTGAAGGCATACCAAATTGCCGTTCTACTAATCGTTTCCCTTGGTGTGTAGAACATGGAAGTGATCAACACCAAAGCAGGAGTAACGGAAGATTCCAAGAATCCCAAAAAGAATCGAACGGCAAGAATGCCAGAATAATTGTGTGTTGCGGCATGTGTCATTGTTATCATTCCCCACAAGGTAACGGTTGCACCGGTAGAAAGATCAGCAGAAACACGTTGAAGAACAAAGGTCCATAAAGGTAAACCTGAGATCATACCAATGTAGTAAATTGAGGCTGCAAAGCTGTATTGACCCATGGTGATTTTCAAATCTGTCACCAAACCAAGTAGAGCGGCATAAGAAAAATTGCCTTATCTAAATATTGCAACATCACAACCAACGCCATCAATGGCATGATGACAAGGTCGGTTTTCCACAATGCTTTTCTAGATGCCTTGCGAATTTGATCATCATCATACTCTTCATCAAAGCTTTGAGCATCATGAGTGTATGGCGTGACTGTTTGTCCATGTTGTGTGCTGGGCGTCAATGATCCTCCTTTTGGAGTGACTGATTTGGAGGTGGATTTCCTTTGGACTCTTTCAGGTCTATTTTGTGGCTTGTCCGTATAAATAGCATCATCAGCTCGAGAAATGATTGTTGATCTATTTGCAGTTGATGGTTCTACACGGGTAGAATTTAATCTTCCATCTTTGCTTGCTCTTGCCCTATTTCCACCACGGTCAAAGCTAGGTCGAAAGATATTAAACGATCTACGACCTTGTGCAGCTTCATCATGGCCTTCTTAGTTGCCTGATTCTAATTCACCGTTGAGAGGACCGGAGAGCATACCACCGGGCAAATCAAGCAAGGTAAAGTTTGGCAAAGGCGAAGCAGCTCGAATTGTTTCGGCGCGACTTTGTGCGCCACTTCTTCTGCCTTGTTCGGTGTCATTTTGTGCTTGATCGAT
Source organism: Meira miltonrushii (assembly GCF_003144205.1). Lineage (NCBI taxonomy): Eukaryota > Fungi > Basidiomycota > Exobasidiomycetes > Exobasidiales > Brachybasidiaceae > Meira > Meira miltonrushii. The sequence continues at coordinate 34,192 of NW_020289953.1, forward strand.
GCCTTCTTCTCTCATACTTGTACTCAATCGACCACGAAATATATCAAGTCGATCACCCATCGAACGTCTTCCGACCGAATCATGACTAGTTTGTTGCTCTTTTTTGTTTTCACCTTGAAGGTCACGCTCTGATTTGTGCTTTCTGACTTCCCTTTTGTCTATAAATTCAAGATGATTGCAATAAGATCAAGGAATTGTATAGAATAATTTTTCAAGAAATACTATTTCTCCCCACTTCGCTTAGTCTTGTCATTTTTGTTGACTTTTTTCACAAGATAAGGTTCCATACAAATACACTAAGTAACATTCGATCTTCACGTTGACATATCCACGAGCAGCACCCTTTGATGGCGACCAATAAACCCAGATTTTGCGCAGTATTTTAGCGTATGTTTCAGCCGAATCAGTTTGCCGGACAAATAAATCAAAAAGCCGACATGGTAACGGGAAAATACTTTAGTGACGATCAAGAAATTTTCAACGCTAAATCATACGCTAACAATTACACAACAAACAAAAACAAAAAAATGTTTCTATCTATACAAAGCATCACGCTTACATCAACAATAAAGGATGATGTATTCAGACATATGTAACGAAAATCATATCATTCTCCATAATTATACAAATGATCGCCAAGAATGACAGGGTGTAAATGCATCTTATGCAAACAATTTGAGCATGTGATCTGAAACCTTATCCGCGGGCTCGAGAAACATTGGAATTATTTTTGAGCTTTTTTACTTCTCCGCAATTTTTTTTTTCTGTATGACTTCTTTTTGACAGCCATCACACTACAAAATGAGTTCGAGCACAAAATCCTCCTCAACAAAGCTTTCTAAAGCAAAAGATTCAAGTCGTCAAAATTCATTTGACGTTCTTCGTGATACAAATTTTTTGACACCTTCTCCCAGACAAGAACCTCTACCGAGAAGATCAATAGATGTGTACAATGAAGTTGCACGCAATCGTATGGCTTCTTTGACAGCTGGCAATGAAGGCACGCCAGGATCAAAAGTGCCTTCCTTATATGCAATGCCGCAAAGTGCAGACCGATCTGGAGATCAAACAAACAGAAAATCAAGTGTTTCTGTCAGACCAAGCTTTTCAATCGAACCTCGCAGAAGGTCTGAAGAATCTTTTGTCAGCGCTAGAGACGAAGAAGCAGAGAATCGTTTACAGGAAGCATTCCCAATGTCAAGACAAAGAGGTGAAGAAGACTTAGGAACTTCTTTTGACGTGGGCAGATGGACCATTCGCTCCAACCCAAACGAAATCCCATTTCATCATGAAAGAACGCCAAATCAATCTTTACGGGGAAGTATGAGTATAAGTAGAAGTCGTTTACCGCCTACTGCACTCAGCAGAATCCAATCCCCAACCCAAGAAGAGGAAGAAACTATCTATCGAATCAATTCAGAGCCTGTTCGTGGAGGCAGAATTGTTACAGCACCATTTGGTAATGTACTTAGACGCCAAGAAGCAGCAAATATGAATGGCGACGGGAACATTAACGATATGAGAGAAGCAGCTTATCAAGTTGGCGTCTTTCTCGATCAACATGCAAAAGGTGTTGCAAAAGCATCGAGATCAAAGGATCGTCATTTTTGGTTAGCATTCATGGGAATTGCAATCACAGGTTTCCTTTCTGCAACTGATATGACAATCATTGCTCCAATCTTACCAACGATTGCAGGTGATATGCCACCTTCAGATATAAGTCCGACTTGGATCACATCTGCTTTCCTTTTAGCGATGATGACTTTTCAACCTTTATGGGGTGGTCTTTCTGATGCTTTTGGTCGTCAAAGCACCCTTTTGGCTTCTGTGATCATTTTTCTTGCTGGTTCAATTCCTTGTACCGTTGCAAAATCAATGTTAACAATGGTTGCTGGAAGAGGCTTACAAGGTGTAGGTGGTGGTGGAATGCTTGCGATTGGTGAAGTGATGCTGTCAGATATGACAACATTGGCAGAAAGAGGTTATTTCTTAGGTTTGCTTTCTATGGCTTTTGCCGTGGCTGCAATTGCTGCCCCTTTGGTAGGAGGTGTTTTTGCTACACATGGAGGCTATCTTGGCTGGAGATGGTCTTTCTTGATCAATTTCCCCATCGGTGTCGTTGCTCTTGCCTTCGTTCTTTCGTCAAACAAGTTCAAACCACCACCAAAGCTGACAATGCGAGAGAAATGGGCACATTGTGATGCTACTTCGGCCTTGATTTTATTTGCTTCAACTCTTTCGCTCTTGATCGGATTGACAAGAGGTGGTGAAGAGTATGCATGGAATGATGGAAGAGTGGTAGCACCGTTGATTTGCGGTATTATTGGACTGATTGGCTTCTTTGCTCTGCAGTGGCTACCATTTAAATTCTTACGTTCATGGTTCTTGGCACCAAGACCGGTTTTGGATCCTGCAATGTTTTTCGGAAAAGGACTAAGGACGAATTCAATTTCCTTCATCCTAACATTTTTGCATGGTATTCTGTTGTATGGAGCCATTCAAACGCTTATCCTTTATTTTGAAACAAGAGATGCAACTCCACTGCGTGCTGCCATTAATGTTCTGCCTGCAAATGTCCCTTCTACACCAGCAGCATTTATTGCTGGAGTCTTGATGGCAGTCACTGGTCGTTACAAATCCTTAATTATTGGTTCTCAAGTTCTCATGTTGGTTGGACTGGGAATGTTTGTCTATTTGAACTCTTTCTCTCCAACGTATCAATGGGTCATCTTCCAATTAATCGCATCGATAGGAATTGGAGCAATGTATACATTAGCACTTCCTCCAATTCAAGCAAGTTTACCTCCGGCTTATCTTGCTCGTGCAACTGCAACATTTGCTTTTGTTCGTTCTTTCGGTGCAATTTGGGGTGTCTCAATCACTTTGGTCGCCTTTAGCGCTCAAGCAAATAAAGAATTGGACAAGGTTCCAGGTGCATATGAAGCTGGATTCACAGGAGCAAGTGCAATTGGCAAAACAACTTCAATCGGTTCTGTTACTCCGATCGAACTACAAACTGATATCAGGAACGCATTCGATCAATCACTGCGAGTTGCATTTTCCGTGTTAGTACCTTTTGCTGCAATCGGTTTGTTTTTGGCAATTTTCATTAAACATATTCCTTTGCCAAATTTCAACACATCTGAATATGGGTTGCAAGAACAGGAACAGGGCACAGAAAAGAGCTCATCACCTCATAAAAATGCCGAAGAGGGTACTCTGCAAACCGGCTTCGAACGCTCTCACACAGCAGGTACCAGTGAATTAGACTCTGCTTTCAGTTCGCCAAAAGTGGGCGGTCGACTCTCTACTAATCAGGAACGTAATTCAATTCCTTTGCGTAGGTCAGACAGTTTCTGGCATTAAGCTTTACTGTATATATTTTATAAAATAGTAAAGATGCTGATACATGATCCAAGGTGAAACACCAGTCTGATGCAATGATCGACGTTGAAGTGACGTGTGAATTTCACTCGTTTGCAAATGTTTGCTCAACGGCTTCCACGGCAAAGGAACGCACCGTCAATCATTCGCGCGCATAAACTTTATGCATCAGAATTTCGGTTTGGTGTTCGAGACGATCGACGCTAAAAATAAAAATAACTTGCTCTTCTATTCCTTTCAAGCGAGACAAATACGAAATAAACAAGAAAATATGACAGCACCAATGTACCTAAGAACCCTGAGACATCACCATTGCAATAGTGCTACTTTCCATTTTGAGTCTGTTCCTTACTTTCTCTCCACCATCAATCTCATTCACACCAATATGAAGTGCTACTCCCTCTCATTCCTTGCTTTGTTAGCATTCGTCTTTGTTGGATTAGACGAGAGTCATTCAGCTCCTTGTAATACTGAAGCACTCATTTCCATCTTATCCGATAATCAAAAAAGTGCTTTACTTCAATCAGGTAGCTTCAACGGTTATCATGCTTCAGGAACAAATTCAGGCTATCAATCCAACACAAACAACAAAAATGAACAAAACCAAGGTCAAGGCAAATCAAGCTCTAACGGTGACAGCGAAGAACAACATCAAGCTTTGATTTCTATCCTTTCAGGAAACAGCAAGAGTGGCTTGGTTCAAAGTGGTACACAAAATGGCTACCACGCCTCTGGAACAAATTCAGGCTATCAGTCAAACACAAACAATACCAACACATGCAGCAAAGGATCCAAAGATGAAAAGTCATCTAAAGATTCTAATGAAAAATCAGGCAAAAAGTCTGATGAACAAGGCAAGGGTACGTCAATCTTATCTAACAGCGATAAGAGCGGCTTAGTTCAATCTGGCAGCTTTAATGGTTACCATGCCTCGGGTACAAATTCGGGATACAAATCAAATACAAACAATACAAACGCATCCAATAAAGGATCTGAAAAGTCAGCCAAAGAGTCTAGTGAGAAATCAGGAAAAAAGTCTGATGAACAAGGCAACAAAACATCAATCTTGTCCAACAACGATAAGAGCGGCTTGGTTCAATCAGGCACACAGAATGGATACCACGCTTCTGGTACAAACTCTGGATACAAGTCAAACACGAACAACACGAACGAAAAGCATACTGATGGTAACAGTGGCTCAAAAGATGCTGATCACAAATCGAAAGACCAAGGCGAGAGCAAAGACAAGTGTTCCCTCCTTTCAAACAACGAAAAGAGCGGTTTGATTCAATCCGGCGTTGAGAATGGCTACCATGGTTCTGGCACGAATTCAGGCTATGAATCAAACAAGAACAACACTCATTAAAACTTCTATTATTTGTATAAACGTATAAATTTTATCCTTATGCCCTTGTTGCCATTACTAAAGCAAGCCACAATCCAACGGTGAACGTACCTTGTTCCCCTCCAACGATTTGATGTAAAGAGTCCATATTTGATTCGTACTCTTTTTGCTTGTACAAGACATCCATTGGCATACCTAAACTTTCGATGTAATGAAGCAGCTCTTTTGTTGTCCAAGAAGAATGTTGTAAGAAGCAAGAATTTGATTCTTTGCATTCTTGATCGATCACTTTTGCATCTTTTGCGATATGTTCAGGACAATCTTTTACCAAAGAGAATGAAGAAGGTGGGTTTTCACCTAATCCATTCACGCATCTAAAGGGATACTTCACATATTGCAAGTAACAATACACACAATCCAGTTGCCTTGGAAAAGAAAAATTGACGACATTCTAACATGAACTGGGAACAATCTTATTAATCTACTATACAGGCAAAATTTACTTGTCTTTATATAACTACATCTTAGAAATCTGAAATCTGAAATCTGTCACGTGCGTGTTATCCAAATGTAACTATTTAGCAAATTATTCATGATGAGGAGTTTCAGATAAATCTGCAAACATTTTGGAGCCTAAAGACCAAAAGGAGTCATAGCAATTAGGTTACAATACTGGATATTTTTGGTATACTACAATTGTTCCTACGGCTCGTTTTGTTACTACGTTTGAGACTCTGAAGATGAATTTTGTTCGAGTGAAAGATTGGGAGAAACGTCTAAGGACATGTCTTCGATGGTGGTATTGTGATTTGAAAAATCATTACGACGAGTATTTGTAATGACATCCATTTTGGATGAAAATGCATGCATAGATGATGATGAGGGTGTATCTGAAACGGTAGAAAAATTGGCAAGGGCATTCAGGCCATCTTTGTCTGTTTGTTGTTGTAGTTTTGGTGGTGGTGGTGGCGATGATTCGAGCCCAAGTGTTTCGACTTTTTCGATAGCTATAGTGAAAAGCAAAAGGTTATACTCATATTTTCTTCTCTTTTGAAAGCGGTGCAACGTAAGCAACAATAGTCATTAACGTAAGCAACAATAGTAATTAACCCCTTCTTTTATCAATTCAATCGCTTATAGGAAAAGTGAGTGAATCAGTGAGTAACAAAGTCCCTGCAGGTGGCTTTGCTTGGCTTGAGCGGATGATCAATTTTCATTTATGCATTTTGGTGTAAGGCAGGATTAGCTTCAGATGGCGAAATAAAGGCTGAAAAAAATGGGGATCTGGAATGATATAGATATATGGCATCGATTGAAAGATTGAGAAATTCTTCTCTCGATCTTTCAATATCGTGCTCGGTCTTGAGGATGTGCACAATTTTCAAACTTGAGTGGAGACCTTGTAACATCAAAAACAATTCTTCGGGTAATGTGTTTGACTTGCTCAGAATGCATTACTCTCGTGTTACCGGTCATTTTTACATCCACAATGGGTATAAACTAAAATTCTAACCCTCTGTCATCCCAAGCATATGCGTCTGTGCACTAATCCGGTTTGAGAGAAAATTCTACTTGGTTTTGGTTATGATAAGCCCGCGCTACCGCATGTCTTCGACAAAGCGTACATTGACATTGACAGCCGCTGGCTTATATGATTTATGTGGAATTTCGAACGATTGCTGAACCACGCGTACGAAATTATTTTTTCCGATGCGAATGGTTTTCTAAGACACGGTGTCTTTGTGTCCAAGAATCGAACTATAGCGTTCTCCACGCTCTACAGACATCCTATAGAAGCAAGTAAGACGCACAAAAACATTGGTAGCACTTGCTTTCCCTCGCTTACGTTATTGTTCAACAAATTGTAGCCTTCACCCCTTGATCTCCCATTTCTATAGAATTTCTATAGAGTAAAATAAGGCTCCCTATCAACTTTTCATCTTAAGCTGAATATCTCCATGTTTCCATGCGAATTCGTGAACTATCTCCTCAAACCCCGAAAGGAAATTTCCCCTTGTGCGGGGACGCGTGCGCTTTCACGCCAGTCCAACAAAATAAATGTTCAAAACACTATTTCTCTTTTTTTTCGAAAATCTTATTTCGTCTCGCCTGCAAAGTAGTATCTGAAGCTACACATCCAAAAATCATCTTAAAAAAGTATATATGATAATCGGAAATATGATTACAAGGTCAAGTAAATTCTCGCGATTTTTTCCAGATGTTCCATGAGTAGCTTCCATAAGTCTAGAAGATGAACTACGATGCAGTTGCATGACATGTAGGTCTTGAAAAAGACTAGCAATTAGCAACATACACCGCCTTGAGTAAAAAAAAAGGAAAAGGGAGCGGTCCCGTTCTGAATGACCCAAAATGTAAATACAGGAACAAGAGGATCGGCTTGATGATTTGTACGATATCGGTCGTAGATATTCAAACAGACTAATTGCTAGCTTTCTGCCTTCGCTGGATATAATTCCACATCTCTTTTGTGAGTTTTTGACTTCTGGTATAACTCAGAATATTATACCAAATCCCTTGATTCTGACCGACATCACTACTATCAAGTCTGACTAAAATTTTGACCTCGTCTGCTGTTCTTGCTGTCTTCCCTTCAATTTTGACAGATATTCGTTGTCCGCTGGGATAATTGAGTTCTGGAAACCATTTAGACACCACTTTTATAGGTATGAATATCCTCAGGCTGTCACGACCATAAGTGTGTACTCTCCGTACTAGCTCTGCAAGTTTGGATACATCGTGAGCGTCTGTCTGGAATTGTGCTTCCCCTCTAATGCAGCTTTGCTTGCCAGCTTAGTAAACTTCGACGCTTCAGTTCACAGACGGAAGTCAGCGAAGACTTGAATCCATCTGCCCAGTGACGTCTAGAAGATCATCGATCCAACGCCTTTCAAAGATTCTGCCATATCTAGAGGTAAGCCTGGTCCTTTCCACAATGGTTGATTGGAACCAAACTCTAATTTCAGAAAGAATTGTAAATGAGGTGAGCTTTATACCAACGGCAAGGTAATCAAATCCCAAATAAACTTACAAATTCTTTTTCCTCATTCACCCTCGAGAAAAGCATTCTTACATCATTGGCAAAAGGTAAAGGTAGGCGTTCCCCATTATTTAGAAAAGCTATGATCGCGCGACCTTGCCGAGAAAGGGGTAAGCTGCCGATTAGTAGCTCCCCGACATCTTTCTCTTTTCCCGGAAATCGAGAGGTTGACCTGCTGTGTTCCTCGATTGCGAGCCTGAGCAAATGATGCCAGATTAATGTTCATCGCAATATATAGCTTTCGCAATCCCTGCATAATGACCTTTGAATCTGTGCAGTAAAGATTGGGATCTACCGACATAGACAGCAGATACATCGCGTTTCTGGTTCAAGAGCACACAAATATATGTGCCTCCAGAGTCTTGCACTGGCGACTCTCGAGGGTCTCGCAGCTCGGCCCCCGTACAATGCTGAAGTTTACCCATGAGAACCCCGGAAATAAATTTCTGAGCGGGAACTGAAAGCGTACTAAAGAAAGTGTGTTGGAGTTGCTCCTTTTCACAAAGTAAAGCTCGTGCTTCTGACTCTTCTAATAATGCCATCTTGGAAGTTTGTCCGAAGGATGCTCGCGAAAGTCTTGCAAATGCGGAAAGTAACCTACCAATAAGAATCTTGAGATCATATATAGGCTCTTTTGGGGGACACAATCAAAATGGGATCTAAGTACGTTTTATGGTCACCTTCGTCGGATTTACCGGTGAAGTTCTCCATGCTTTGCCTTTTTGACTCTGAACTGATTGCCTCTAGTTCTTTCCACACTTTTTCAGGAGACAACTCCGATTCATATGTCATAGGATCATACCCTAGCCTGTGAGGTCGGAATGCAATCCTCTTATCACTATCGGCAAGTTCCTCTTCTGAATGTTGCGTACTTTCGCTGCTTGTTTCGGCTTCAAAGTTTTCAAGAGGATTCATCTTTGGAATGCACGGTCTCCTTTTCCGAAACATCCATTTTTGATCAATGAGTTGGGGTCAGGCACACGATTCAATAGCCACACTGAGGAAACTTTCCTCTTGCTCGGATGACAGTGAGGATGGGATTAGAAAAATACCTGACCAGCTTACCTTTACTTTTTTTATATAGACGAATCCTTTCTATTGTTAGATTGCAATGAGACAAAAGCATGCTTTGCTTTGCTCCACAAATTTTGCTTCTTGTCGCAAAGCACCTTTATTCTACCTTCCGGTTCTCGCAGTCTCTCTCGACAATTCTTGCCAGACTTTCCTCGGAGGAAAAAAATCATGATTCCCTTTGTTCTGGCTTTTTCCCCTTTGTTCCGGCTTTTTTCCCTTTGTCCCACGCGGTCAGAATTGGACCTCTCTTCGAACATCCTTAATTCCCAAATTAGCCTACAATAGCTCTCCTTTGTTCTTTCTACCTTGGTGTGACGCATTTTACATTCATTTTTCTTCCTTGTTCAAAGATCAAGATAATAAGTGGGACAATGCGATGGGAAAGAGTAATCTTCCGTGATTAATCTGGCTCAATTCAGTGAGAAGTAGGGTCGAGTGCGTTCCTGCCAGTCTTGTAATGTTTCCTGCACGGTATACAAACTATTCCCATTCAGCACTTTTGCGTTCATACTGTCACTTGGGGAAAACACACATAGTGATCAAACCTACAGAATTTGGAACACTAACTTCTATGAGGAAAAGCCTACCTCACTGTACTCGATGAAGTGAAGTGTAGATTAATTTGCCGTCCCTCTGGTAATTCAGGAAAACAAATCTGCTTTCTCACAAGGAATACACGTATCACAACATGCCGAATACAAGTAAACATGTATCACAACACGCCGAATACAAGAAATACACGTATCGGAACACGCCGAATCGCATACTTGATCGTTCAGTAGTTCTAAAGAGTGCAAGATGGGACGTTCAAGGCATTTGAGAAGATCTGGTTGTCGAGAGCGCGAACTACCTTTCCTTCGACGAGTTCTTGTACCGAAACATTTATTACGCCAGAAGGAACATTCGTCGGCATTCCATTCTTTTTTCCTTGGTGAAATGATTTAGACTGAACTAAAGTCCATGTATGCAATTTCCTCCTCAAGGAAGTTATCGTCTGCTAAACGAGCGAATCAAACATCAACAGCGCCGAGCTGTGTAGATTCTCTGACTTCGTAAGCTGCGTCTTCGTCGACTGTCTTCTCCGGATCAGGTTTCGTCGGTCTCGTCGCTGCTTTGGTCATTTACTTTAATGTGATACAGGTGTGGCGACAACGTAATATTCCGCAACGGATCTTGATAAAGCCTCCTTAATTTTTCCAGCTTTACGTGTTGAGGAAGATCTGGCAGCGATTCTGGATAGGCTCAAAGACATCTTGACTTGAGTATCATTAAATGCTACGCCACTGATTGAATATGAGTCCACCTTTTTTCAACTCTACTATACTACTATGAGCATATAGAGACTGTTCTAAAAAACCCAGTGTAATCTATTCTTCTTTGTTGGTGATGACCTAATCAAAGAAGTGAGTGTATGGAAAGAGAAGGAGACAAACACGAAATCAATCGAGAAATCCTTTAGCGCCTAGATATATATTATAGCAAGTTTTTCATCCATATAGGCGTCATTCAATTCCAATTGACAAATATATAAAGATATAGTCTTAGATTCTAACATTATTTTGCACAGTTCATTCTAAAGTGATTTGATAGCATGATCTCCTTTGCTTTTACCTGAAAAAATGGAAATACGATGGAGTCCATAGGTCGCAAAGAAATGCATGTCCAATGGAATGCAAGCACTCTTGAATGATGCTTTGAAAATTTTGGATAACCTTGACTTCTCGCGAGAAAAGTCTGTCAGGCAAATCAAAGAATGTCCCGGCCAACGACCGGCCATAAAGCCATGTTTGCGAAACTAAAACCAAATCATACGCTAAATATACCAAGAATCATTTTACAATGCTTGCTCTGCGCAGCGTTTTAATTCAGACACCGCTAAATTGATCTGCAGTATAAGTTTCAAGAACATTCTTTCCAGTGAACTAATATTTATATTTTTATTTGGTAATGCATGTATTTGTGTGGCGGCGGTTTTGAAAAAATAGGTATAGCGATCTGTATATCCCCGAAGGCCTTTCGGTTCTGGTTTTAGCAGGAGATCAAATCTAATCCTTCGTATACGTTCTGATATTGATAACCCCCTTTCTTTATTCATGTCATTATCATCATCGACAATTTTTATTCTTATGGATCTGATAAATCACACAGACTTCTACTTGGTAGTCTAGATTTTATGTCGGAGAGTAATTTACCTTGTCCTATAAAAAGATATCACATAATGGCTCAAAGAGAGACGAGGAAGCAAATCGTTCTCGAACAATTATACTCTGATATTCTCAAGCAGGCTCGTACGGAAGAACATCAGAGTTGTGACTCAAAATTTTACGAATCGTCTTTTTCATATAATTTCAAAGATGAAGAAGCTGGTGAAATCTTCGACCTGTATGCAAGCCGAGAAACAGATCAAGTCAAAAATGTTAGACACCACAAATATCCACCTCTCTCGATCAAACTTATCCCACCATCTCCAACATTCCGCTCAAGGGAATATAGAAACCACTATGCAAGTTTTTCTCACGAACAGCATTCTGTTCTTATAGAAAACGATATTCATTCAGGCATTAAAGCAGAAGAGGAGAACGTAAACGAATACGGTGTTCCTGTATATAGCCGCACAGAACCATATTCAAGTAAAACGCATGTTCAGCATCGTAAGCGACAAGTGGTAGAAGCAGCAAGTGTTATACTCCATCTGGCTGAATCAGAAAATATGCCGAAAGAGATAAAGCAAAAACACAGAATATCGTGCGACTTATTCACTTCCTCCGATTTTACCGATCTAAATCAGTCTTGCATTTTGAACGATGGTATATTATATTGTCGTGATTGTGATAAAGAAATTTTACAGGGTGGTGTTCGGTGTAGGAATGGGGAAGATACTGCTTTTTTCCATCGGGATTGTTTCACCTGCTCACACTATAACAGTTTTCTATGTAGAACAGAATAATACTTCTTATATCGCCTATCTCATGTATCATATTTTACACGTCCCTGTTCTATTCCTTATCTCATGTAAGTACTTCTATACCCGAACAGTATGCTCTTCACCAATACTCACACATACGTATCAGCATCGAAATCACGAAGTTGCGATCATCATGAATCTTCCTTCTGCGATTCTGAGCATTTTGTTAGAATATTAATTCTGCACTGACATGTAAAACCAGCAGATAAATTACGTGATCTACCAAATGGACCTGGCTTATGTTTTTCGAGTAAATCTCTATATTTACTTTGAATCGAACGACCCTCAACAGTTGCACAAAGTTGACAATCTGATGTTGAGGTCGAATTTCCAGCTGCAAATCTTTCTAAAGCTAAAAGCGGCGGAGGAGGAGATGAAGAAATCGGAAAAGGTAGAACAAAATCATCTTGATCCATTGATTCGTTCAGTAAGGGAACGTGAAATAATCGAAATGTACTCCTTTGAACGTAATGAAATAATTGAATTCGTAATATATCTCTTGCTTCTTTTTCTGATAAAGGGCTTCCATTGCTTCCACCTGTTCTAGATATGATTGCAATTTGATCTGCATATCCTACATACAATTGAGAATAACCATCATCAAGAGCTTTCCAAACGGTCAGAAGATGAAGAGCAATTAATGTTTCTAAACTTTGATCTGCACATCCAAATGCACGTATTGCAAGTGAACGTTTATGCATTCCTAACACTTGCTCTTCTTGTGAATTTATGATTGGATTGCTAAATCTCGAAGCAAGATATAAAACCGTTGAAAGCAGAAATGTTGAAGTTCAACGTGTTCCAGGTAATGATAATTCTTGTGCAGAAGGGATTGCTCCTGCCCACGGTTGTAAGTATGAATCGTAATATAACAATAATTCTTCGCACCTCGCTGACGAGATTATTCCTAAAATTCGCGGATCAGGATAGATGTCAAAACGTACGACAAGTGGTGAATCAGCTACGATTCGACCGAGTACAGGTTTATCTCCTGTCAGAGGACACAAATGTTGTCTTAAAGTAGGATGATAAAGTGATTCTCCAATCCTACTTGAGATGGGATGTTCAGATGATTTAACATTTATATTCTGCGTTGCACCATTCTTTTTGTTTCCTTCTCCAAAATACATAGGTATAAATCTATGTCCATTTTCATCTTGAAATTTCTTCAAAATTCGCCAAAGTGAACTTCGAAAAGGTTTTGCAAGTATATCTTGAAATTTCACGAATTCATTATTAGACATTTGTTCTTTGTCTGCGTCTCTATTTCGAGAGAAAGAAGATGAAAATTTAAGTAAAGGTGAATTTCCTGAACTTATGATTTCATTCCTTTTATCCATTGATGAACCTGTTGATTGATTTTTATGTTTTCTTCCTCTTTTATTTGTTGGCTCAAATCTGCATTGCAACCCAAAATGTTCGCATCTTTGACAAGCACGAGCACTTTCTCCAATCTTGCAAGTCACTTTTCTTTGTCGACATTCCAGACAAGCAGCTTTCACTGACGATGAAAAAGATTTTGAAGTAGTTTTTGCCCTTTCCAGACCTCTGCCAAACATTTATAGAGAAAGAAGAATGTGTTCACCCACATCCATCTAGTTGCACGGGTTAATAATATCTCGCGTCCTTTAAAAATCACTACAAAGTATAAAAGCGTGATGATGGCGTGGGAAAGAGAGTTTAAATAGTAGAAATTGATTTACACGCTACGCGAACCATCAAATTTAAAGGTACAAACGTATAAAAAAAAGGTCCAGATCCTATTGCGAGCTATAATGACATTCGCCGAGACATATTCCGCTAGTTCAATATACACGGAAAGCAAGTTCCGTGCTTACTTGTTTGCTATGTAATTGATTTTGGTAAAACTCAAGTCTAGGGTAAGATTTCTACAATTTTCCATGGATCGATCTTTGTACTAATTTTAGCTTAATCCGACCGGCGCTTAATGTTTTAGGTCTAGACCCGGCAAGGGCGCAGCGCCAGCGTTCACGCACGTCGGAAATGTATCTAAAACATTCTAGCAAGCGCAGTCCTGCGTTTTCTAATCTGTAGATTTGTGAGATCGTTCTCGTTTTCCGATACCAATCCATCTTTCAACTTTAATATGATGTGGCCACAAAATTGACGGAAAAAGATCTCGCGATAGGAAGGTGTGAGATTTCGGAAGTAGCGCTAAGGAGCACAGCACGTCAACCCTGCAAGATCTTCAATATTAAGATGAGACATCTAATGCCGTCAAGTTCGCCCTTTGGAAGAACTTTATTTGTGACAAGTCGCTTTGTATTGTTCATTTTACTTTCCCATTTTCTCACCAACCTGCAAGACCTGAACGCTGAATTAAGCATTCGGGAATGCGGATAGTATAGTCCGATCTGATGCACAGAATACGAATAAAAACCGAGAAACAAAGTCAAGTAATGAGGCCGGACGCATTTAGAATTTCCAAGGCATTAACGCTGCACTCCTACGCGTTCCCTATTAACAACAAACCACCTTTTGCTTACAATTTTCTTCTCAAGAGTTTGTACTTCTACGCTGTGTTAGTCTCAATTTCTTTCCGTACTATTGCCTCCAACTGGTTGTATTATTACCGTTTCTTTGTGATAAAATTGAAAGTAGAGGATATGCTGCTATTTGTGGACCGCATACCCGAGCATTGCTGTGCAACTTGATGCGTTCTGCCAGTTTTGCTGCTTTGTCATTCGAAAGGTGCAGAGCATGCATTTACAAAAGCATCACCTCAGTTTTATGACAATTTCGATTACATGGCGTACGCAGCGCTTCAAAGCACTGCCGTCTATAATGCTGTTTTGTGTTGTCAAAGTCTGACGTGCCTTTTGACGGTATTGTTCTTTTTTTGTAAGGCAGTCGACTCAGTATTCCAAAGTAGCAGTATCTTCTCTTTGAGTATAGAAGCGAAGATCAATGAAAGTAAATGTCTACCACCTTGCAAGAGTATTGAGAAGGGGTTATCTAAGATCCATCGAAATTACGCAATCGCTGGCAGAAATGGTGGAAGAAGAGTTCCTTGCTAAACAAAGGCCTGATAGAGTAAGTTTTCAATCTGCTCGTCAAGATTGTCGAACTCCATAGCACTTCGAGTCTAAAAAATTGATCTTCTTAGCTAAATTGCTCACAACACGTACAGCACGCCCAGAAAGCAAAAGCGCCCGAACAACGACCTTTGATATCTTATCACAGCTTGTCGTACAAAGCGACAAGACTACCAAGAAGTGGCATTAAGCATTGTTCTAAGCGTTTATGAGTCACCTTTACTCGTGGTTCTCTTGCTCGCTTTCGTCGTTTTGACGTGTCTAGAAGTTCGAACCTGCATCCTGTACAGCCGCACAGACAAGCAAACGGTTCAATTCCTGATCGACTACAAGCGGGAAAAGAGCCTGCGCAACCTTGTCATTTATGTGAGAGAAGAATCGTCGTGAGCAATGAATGCCTGATACAAGGTGTATCGCATATCATTCGAGCTACTACTTATGGGTGGCGTTATGTAGCCGCAATCTCCAAAATGTAATTTAGGAACCGTATATAATATAATTGATTTGAAAAGGTGCACCATTCCTGATATCTTTTCCGGCAGGACGAAGCATGAAATAGAATCCATATTTCAAAATCCTACTCATACTTATGTTACAAAGGCAGTCTAAAGTAAGTGCAAAGAGATCAATTTGTGCGATATTAGACTCATTTCTAATTTGGTGGTTCGTGAAGAAGTCGCAAGACTTGATGGCCAAACGTATGCTTTGAATCAAGTAATTCAATTTGAAAATTTTGGTTGGATAATTACTAAAGTACATAGCACGAAGTCAGGATTCGTGCCTTCTGCCCCTGCTACTGTAATTTTCTACTGCTGTATCTTCTCTGCATTCATTTATGTATATCAGTTCTGAAGAGGCTTTTCTGAGCTACCTCACAGCGACATAATGTTCGTAGCATCTCCACTTCTTTCCCGGACGGATCTGTGCCTCCGAAGAGAAGGATGCCAGGATAGCGAACAGGCCTATGCCTTTCTTCTCACTTTTTTACCTTTTAAATAAAAAGTATTTCGGCTGAAGACGCTGAGTCATTATATTTTTTCAAGTAATGCGTAGTCTCTATGCGTCTGCAATCTGTCTTTACGAATGCTCTCGATTTCGAATAATAGTCTGAGTTCTCACACACGGCGGTAGTGTTTATGTTGAAGAGCTTACAAAACGGCTTCTCTTGCATGTTTTGAATATAGCGTTGAATTTGACAGAAATTATCACTGAAATGTGTAGAAGTCTAAATGTCCAAACTTTCTCGCGAACTAGAAAAAGAAGTAGAAATAAACATTGTAATGATGAGAGCTGGCGCTGCTGAAATAAGCGTGATAACGAAACGACCATCAGGAAGCCACGTGATAAAATATCTTACACGAAAGCCAGTCATAATTTTGTTGGTAATCCATTCTTCATTAACCAAGGCGCAACTTTTTTATTTTCCACTTCCTCTAACAGCAATGTAATTGCTAATGTGAAGCACTGCCACAATGTCCGTCTACAAATTTTGCAAAAAGACTCTGTTTTAGACTCATTGCAGCCAATGAACCACACCATTTCTATGACATACATGGTTTTATAAGTCAGTATCCAACACTTCTAGGTCCATGTTGGGTTGATACAAATGCTATATTCTATTTTACAACATACTCTTACTAAAATGTGGCGATAATATCGAGGCGTGTTCATTTATACTTTAAGCTGCATGTTGAGAAAGGGACGCATCGCCAAACGTTCCGTAAAAGTTACTCGGTACCATTTTACAATTTTTGGTTCAAATGACGGGTGTATCAGCAACTCAATACTTTTCACATACTATTTTCAAAGTTTTCGGCTTTAGCATAGAGTGATCATTACTTCTCAACAGTATTGCAAACTTTTCTGCTTTGGTCAGTGAATCTTGTGCTGCTTTGTTCGTCGATCGAGAAGGAAGATGAAATTCCTTTCACAAGTTGCAATTCAGGATCTGGTAGATACTCATCATCGGAACTGCTATCCTGCCACTAATGCAGGATCATCAATGAACTGCTTACACGTACCTAGTAATGACTTGGCTTTTCTAAGGGTTCTTCTCTTGACAGCTTACATCTCCTAGTATAAATGTAGATAAGATTCCAAACCTCTTGTATCACTCGGAATCGTATACAAGTGCACGACTTATTCAAGGATAGGGTTAGAAGAAGATAAGCTAGCAACAAGAAATCTTAAGACATGCAACACATGCAACATATTCATTACTGATCATCTCAGTATCATCATATATGATAGATGCCCATTCTCTTGTTTTGCGTGGAGGTGCAATGGGAACTGTTGTTGCCTTGCTTCAGGGTTCATGCGCGGGTAAGCTGAAGAAGCTCGACGCGGTGGAAATTTGAATAAGCCAAAAAAGGAGGACGATGGAAAATGATGTAAATGATCTTTTTTATGGGGACTAGCTATTCAGTCGCATGATGAATCATGAGGTTACCCGCCAATGGCAGACCTCCTATACAAAGACAACGACGTGTCTTTGAAGGGTCCCATTTTCTTTTATAAAAGGGCGCACATGTCTACCAGACGCAAATCACTGCACAAATACAATACGAAAACTATACGCTAAAGCGATTGACGCCCACGTTCAAATCGATTCACCGTCGGAAGAACTTAATTTTGAGGCGTTTTTTATGCTTACAACATACATTTACCCACCACATGTCATCCAGTCAGTACTGGTAGAAACATTTTTCCATCAGAAAAGGGCCAAAGTTTGTATTGGGCAGCGAGATGTATTTTTGTCGACAGTTAGCTAGACGTGCAAGAAGTAACAATTTTTTCCTGGGTTACAAATAGCACAAACTGAGGAAGAGAACTCCATTTGGGAACATTTTGGACTTTTTTTTATTTCAAACCTTTGCTATGGGGCTACAACATCTTCTCGACTCGACCTTCTTCATCAAGATTTCGCATTTCTCTTTGTAATTCCTGAATGTAGCGCCAAATTGCCGCCGGAGGCAAACCACCTTTTGCATATCGTAGCGCATTACACCATCTACCTACATTGTCACTTTGTCCTGTGCTGTCAAGACGAAGAAATATTTTCACCTCTTCAGGTGATCTGGCTCTCTTAGCTTCAATTTTTACAGAGAGTGGAAGACCTTGCCGGTAGGTTCCATCTGGAAACCACATCCTTAACATCCTTCTCGGAATGAGGATTGTAGGCGATCTTTGACCTCGTACACCAATCCTTGGCGATTATCCTTTTAAGGGTAAAGTTCTTTTGGAAATTTGGCATTCTGGAACATCTTCTTCATCGTCTGATTTAGCCTCGGAAGTATGGTTTGGAGCTTTATGGTCGTTGTCAAACGTGCGCGATTGTCTTGCGATAATGGCTGCTTGGCCAGCAAATACAGTGAAACGCGAGACGACCTCTCTAAAGCGAAAATTCGCTGATATTGGAACCCATGTATTCAAAGTAGTGGAATATAGCGACATGCCCACTCCTTTGAGAGGGGCGCTTACCTCTGCTGAGAAGCTAGTACCATCCCACAAAGGGCAGGAAGAGCCGAATACAAGCTTGTTAAAATACTAGAGCAGCAGGAAAGTTAGAATAAAAAAGCGTCAACTACTTATTAATGAGACTTACAAATTCTTTCTTCCCTTTATTTTGTTCTAAGTGCTTTCTTGTCTGCGGTGACACCGGAACTGTGATTTCCTCCTCATTCTTTGGACGCACAGCGACAGTCTTGCCCTGTACTGAAATCGGAAGATCGCCCTCGATCAACTCTCTGTAATCGCTGTTTTGAGTCACAATGCATGACGACACTTTCTGCTGATCTCTCAGAATGGTACTACTCGCAAAGAAGTAAAAAGATTGAGTTTCAAGCTTACTAAACCTACTTCTCTTGAAAGCACTTACAAACGTCTGTCAGCTTCCTTGCTAGAGCAGCAATGAAGCAACCTTTCTGCCAAACGCACTTGCCATTTTCTTCGATGGAAAACAGTTTCGAACTGCAGAAAGAGCTTTCAAAGAAGAATAACAATTTATTTTCGTTCCTTTGTTACTTCCCGCACAGTTCGACTTATACTGAACTCGCATCTAAATCTTTCAGATAAAGCTTTAACCAACCATATATCTCACGGTATTTTTGTGAAAGGCCGAAAAATACGTCACTCTGTTGGCATCAAAGATTGTAATGTATAAGCTGATATTTCTAGCCGCTTGCTCTCGACGTTAATCGACTCACCTTTGAATCTGGATCTCCTACAAGCAATTGAAGAGAGACAAATAAGGGCAACTCACTATCGTTACTGACATTTGCTGCCTGCAAGCGGATGTCATTCATAGCTTTATTAGCTTTAATCTTGTCTATTTGCCTTTCTTCTAAAAGTTCGAGTTTTTTACCTTTAATATGTTTTCCATTTGTTTTCGTGGTAATGGGAAGTTGTCCAAATTGGTTGTTATCCACCTGTAGCACGCTTCTCTCGATTTACGATTCTGTGTTCTCACCAGCCTCAACTGGTACTCGCTAGAAGTCGAAAAATATTGGCATCTGTCATTTATAAGCACAGCAACTATTTGCGTAATACTCACCCTTTCTTTAGCAATCTTACGACCTCTATCATATATGCAGCATGTTTGTGGCGGTAGTCTTGCTCGATCTCCTTTTTTTGATCTTCATTCCGTGCAGCAAGAGCGCGACTATTTTTTTAAGAGAAATATTAGAATTTACTTTCACTATTCGGTGATCACCAAAATACTTACGTGGTCTTGCTTGCGGGAGCAGGTCAAACCGTATCGAAGATACAAATTGCGGAGTTCAAGTAGCATTGGCGAAAGGGTGGGGTTTGCAACATTTTCTGCGTATTGGTTCAAGCGTTCCGGTCTCTCCATACAAGGGGTGAAGTTGTAACCAATGAAGCTGACCAGTGGCATACCAAAACCGGCCCGAAATTCCAAGAATGCTTCTTTAGTTGGAAACTGCCTGTGATACAAGAGAGCAAGGCTTCAAATACTGCAACATGGTCATGTGCGTCTATTGCGATTGTAATGAAAAGCTCGTGTGAGTAAAAAGTGGGTAAGCTCTGCGAAAAAGTTTAGGGAAAACTCACCCTGTGATGTTACGGGAAAAATGTTTGCCGGGATGAAATACAGCTCTCCGCCGTAATGAAGCTCGCGGGCCGCAGATTGATAGAAATGCGATTCGATGTGCGCAAAAGAATCTGAGGTATGCGTTGCGATGGCAAGATTGATTTGATGATCTTTCATTCTTCTTTGCAATGAGTTTGTTCACCCAACATAGACTCCCGCTACTTCGTTACTCCTGTTCGTCGTCAGTACGAGGTATGTACCCCCTGCCGTCCCTAACTTACTGTTGTAGGCCTTAACTTCGGCTTTCTCTCGCATCGAAAGAGACAAAGTCTCTCCTCTCAAAACACGGTTGAGAAATGACGCTGCAAAATCTGACAAAGTGTGGAAAAAGAATTTCGCGGTCTCGATGCCAGATTGCAAAATATCACAAACAGAGTTATCCTCCATAAGCGCAAGACTCATTGGCAAGTGTGGATAGCCATTCGAAAGGCGTGCAAAAGCATTCAACGCCCTATCTACCGCCTCTGTAAGACGCGTCGAAGACTTATGTGGCGGAAGACACTTGAACATTAATACTCAATTTGGCCATCTGGATGAAGTTTGCGCGTAGCGAATCGGATAGTTTCGATGATCGCCTCGCCTTGGTGTTGTCTGCTATTTGGCACGGTCCTAGTCTTGAATTGCAATTTGCTGCTCTCAAAGAGCCGCTCTGGCCCAAAACGAGCGGCTCGTAATGACGTTGCACTGCGGCAAAAGTCTTTGAAACCGGATTTGTCCCTGCGTGATCATCTTCAGCGTCGTCTGTTTCATTCTCACTGACCTCATCAACAACAACAGAATCCAGAAATGTATTATGATTATCGTTTTCATGGAGATCTTCAACTTAGAATTTATTCTCGTCTTCTTCGGACAGTCTCTCCATGGCTGAATGCAGCGTGAAGTGTGGAAAGCGGTGAAGTATTATTGTGTTGGTGATAGAGGAAAGCTATGCGGAAATGAGTGAATTTGGTGTGTTAGTAGTGTTGTGAGAAGACTCTAACGATAATTGCACACTCTTTATATGGACCATCAAAACATATTGGACAACGAAAACTTTATGCTAGCTTGTTATTGCAAACACTACCTTTGTTATGATCTTATGTCCCTTTCTTCTTGCAAGATCAAAGTCTCCAATATGCGGAGACCGTGCCATTGTTTCATCTTTTCACTATTTTTGCATTTGTCCCTCCTCTTTTACGCCCTATCCTCATACTTCAGTGAGCGAGAGGGAAAGAATTAAACGCACACTCGGACAGATGTCCGCTGTGACCTTTCTGCATCATCTTGTGACCTTTCTACATCATCTTCTCTAAAGACAGGGGATGAATTGCTTCGCGAAAACCATTCCTTTCGCTCCCTTTGTGAACATGTGCAGCAGTGTGTGATGTTGAGGCCACTTTCTGCTAAAATATCTGTATCTAAATGGTGAACAAAGGAACGCGCCACCCAAATCTCATTTCAACATTTCCTTTTGTCAAGATTTCAAAGAACAAAGGTTTTTGATTAAAATTGTTTGGAAATCCCATGCGTGATTGAGTGCAATGTTAAGGAAACCAATCTCTCCTTTGTCCTCGTTTCGCTTTTGTTTTTTCTTATTGTGATTTGATCGCAAAGCAACAAAAGGCAAATTTCGAGCAATACACCGATGTGCTGTTCCATCTGCGAATCATCCTGAAGAGAGTGTGAGAATACGGCCTGATGTGTCCCGTGAGTGACCACAAATGAACATTTGCATTAAACACCATCTACGACTGACAAAGGCATCCTCGAAGATCCGAAAAGGCACACAGAGAGTATAGCCGAGTATCGTGGAAGCCAAAAAATGTGTCACAGTCATAGAATTACTTCCATTACAAATTGCGTGTTCTTGTCATTTATAGTATCAGCCTGAAGCACGGATCAGGAAGATGCACAACGTAATGTGACAAGTGTATACAAACCGAAAATGCAACTTGAATTTCGTTGTGGATTATTATCATCATTTATTGCATTAAAACAGAAAAAGGCCGAAAATAATATTTCTCGACAAAACTTTCCTTCAAAAACCATACGGTGAGGAGGAAGCTGATTTTAGTAACGCTTTCTGGCATAGGAACGCTGCACGACAGATTGATCTTCGCGCGAAAGTGTAGGCAATTTTATCGCAAAGGAGAATGATGCTAGCTCTTTATCATAATGCATCATCTTCTATCGTTCAGTCTTCAGGTATATCTCGAAGTGAAGCTTATCAGTATCAAATTTTTGCAAAATCTAGAATTTTACAATCAGAAGATTTTGACATGCTGTGGAGAGTATCTGCTCGAACATTGTGTTCTTTTGTACTGTGTCCGAAGTGAAACACAAGTTGACGACCAGTCTTCGATGCCATCTGCTAGGGCATGGGTAGTAATAGCCAAGCTTTTAGCATCCTTGTATGTTCCAATTGCAAGCAGTGCGCACCATTTCTTAGCATTAAAACTCCCTGGACAGGCTATTCAATGCTTGACTAGAAAGGTGAACTCAGGAAATCTTTTCAAAAGCCAGCATGATAACGTTAGTATACATGTTAGTATACATGTCAGAAGAAGCATAAATCCTTTCGATTACACTCACATGAGTTCAGAATCTTTCTCACTCTTTGCTGATTGAAAAGATTTATCGCTACCGTCTTCTTCAATGCCTGATAAAAGCTTTATGTGACTTAAAACATAGACATACAGATCAGCGGTGTGCTCACTTGTGACCTTCAATATACTCACCTACTATGATTGTGCATCAAGGCTTCCAACATCCATGAAAATGCCAAAGGCGTACTTGCTTCGCGTCGTGAAATAGGCTTTTCGATGAAGGAATATAGGTAGAATGTAAGCATAAAGACTGAAAACAGAAATCTTATACTTACGTCTATTTGCAGAAATAGCGCCGGCACCTGAGACACATCAACGCTCAAAGGCTCTGAAAGCATAGCGGCAACCGATTTCTCAAGTGATACGCCCTTAGACCATTGAAAAGTAATATAGAATTGTAAAAGTAAAAGATGAGTTTTCTCCTTGTATTCAAAGTCTTTCAAAAAATGCTTACCGCCACGTCCAGATCTTGGAAAGTAAAATACCAAGTGACCATAAGTCTGTTTTCTTTCCATACTTGAGACCACGAATCATCTCCTGGATTTTTTAGAAGAAAAAGTCAATATAATGGGCAACCATAGAGAAGTTACGAAGAGTACGCACAAGCGACATATAATCTTTTGTCTTGAGATTCACATCGGAGAGGGCAGAAAAAAATGTCAGTCAGAACAGACCATTGATTTTGAAATTCATTTAGGACTCACTCCAGCTATTCCCCATCTGCCGACACTATCACGAGGCTTTGAGATAGCAAGTCCGAAAACACCCAGTTTAATCTGCATTCCCCGCGTAAGAAGAACTGGATGAAGGAAAAGAGGGTCAATGAGGCTGCGTATCATGCGCAGGAAGATTCTCTCTTACCATTCTCTAGTTTGATGTCCCGATGAATCACAGAGTCATTTGCTAAAGCGCCTTCATGAAGATAGTGAACAGCCGAACAAAGCTGAGCGCAAATTTTATTTCTAATAGTAGGGTAACTTCATAAAGAGCAAAAAGACTTAATTCAATAGCTTCAACTGTTTTTATCACTACATCATTCACACGTTTTGTTTGCAAAAGAGAAAATCACATAAAGTGCCTTGCTCGCATAATTCTAATTCCAATTGTAAAAATTGTTCTGGAGTGCGAAACTCTTTAATGCGACAATATTCACATGTTCCAGCGTAGAGTGAATGTTTGCTTCCCGTTTCATATTTTCCAGCGCACCAAGTGCTTGATTTGTTTTGATGCATTTGACTGCAACTTTCTAAAGATTGGAAAGAAAATGAGACAGAAAGAAACCTTCAGTGTGAAAGATTACTCACATTATTTGTCTGGAGATTGATTGCTTGGTACACTATCCCAAAAGCACCCTCGCCTATGCAAGAAATGAGACGAAACTTTTTACAATTCATTTGAGCAAACATTACGTTGAATGCATCAAAATTTGTCCAATTCAAAGCCAGGTCTTTTATAGTATATGCATTCTAGTATCTGATTTACTTTTGTACATACATAGTATAGCAAAAAGAGTGGGCGCTTACTTGATTAGATTTTTGATAGGTGTGCCATGATTAGACCTTGGATGGGCACAAAGATTAGGTTTGTGATGGATCCGTATGATTCTTCGCTACGCGTCATTTGGCTGCAAAGGCATCAAGTCATCAAAATGGGCATGAGACTGTGCACGTGCATCTTGAAATTGCACTGCTCTCCATTTACTTCTTCATCGGGGTTCTTAAATTAAATTAGAAAGCAAGAGTGCCATCATTCCGTACGACCTTACTCTTAAAGGCAATGATATTGTCAGAACGGTGCTCAGATCAGCAATTGATATGCCTATCTTCGGCAAATGTAATATATCTGTAAAGCTCGGCACATTCGCTGCAAACCCTCAAGTTCAGGATTCTCTACAGACTTTTCTTACTTTCTCACGGCTGCCTCCCTTTATCTATGCAACCAAAATTGAAATGAGTAAAGCTAAAGGCCTCACTGAGCAGCGATTGAACTGACACGCTAAGCACGGGTTCATCATGCCCTTGCGTGTGCAACACTATCCCTTTGTTTCGGAAAGGGTAATGCTTTCGGACAAGACAAGCTGAGAAAATACAAACGCGATGTGTCTTTTCCTTAATATCCCTTTGTGCAGAAACATTGGGGTTTGATATACCTTTGTGCCGCACTCTCCATTTTTGATTGCGAAGTAGAGTTCAGTTCCACAGCAACGCACTCACATATAAATTTGCGATATGAAAGGGAATTCTGCTCAAAGCACCCTGCTTGATCGGTGAATCTCAACAACCATCATCTCCTCCAACCAGATCATTTTCAAGATGACCACGCGCATCTACCTTCCTAGACAAGAAACACTTTATCAGACCACTGGGATAGATAGTCTCGTGACATCTGTTGCTGCGTATGTTCAAGCAGCAGATGGGTCACACACGCCGAACAAAGTGGCATTGATGTATCGAGCATTTTGTGAGGCACTGTTACAAGAGAATCTCCTGAGATTGGACCAGATTCCCGCCATGATCATCCAGTACCAAGGTGTTTCTTATGAGGTGAGTATTGGTGAAGGACCGCAGAGCAGACAAAAGAACTGACTGCCTCTTTGTAGATTTATGTCAGATCTATAGAACAAAACGGGAAGTCCAGAAAACGTAAGGGGACAGCATTTGCAGATCCCATGCCAACTTCATCTAAAGAAGCCGAAAACATTAGAGCATTCAAACTTCTTGAGATGCTGACGAAATTAATAAAGACGGAAAATTCAAGAAAAACCGGAGAGGCAGGCAGATTCCTGCAACCGGAAGATGGCCAAGAAAAAAGCGCAGGTGAGCTTGTCAAGTATCATTTACAGAAGCTATCAATTGCAGAAGTCGACTTTTCTCAGGCTCGCGAGAAGGTAAGACGTGCGTACTTTCATCTAGGTAAAGCATATGCTCAATGGATTTTCGAGCTCCTGCCATCTCTTGACGTTCCAGTGACGTCGAAGACATTTCATCGTGAGGCATATCCCATTGTTCAAGCGCACTTGCTCAAGCTTTGTAAGCAGTCAAATGAGTCGTCCTTGCTAAAGCGGCTCGAAAGGGCGAGAAAATATTTTCACATGGGATCCCTCATTGGAGTGGAAACATTAGCCCAATGCGAAGACTTGACTGTCAAAAGAATGGACAAAATATCTATGGAGTCGCTTTTCTATTGGAGAAGTACTGCAAAAATGAACTTTTCAAGATGAACTTTCCAAGATGAACTTTCCAAGATGAACTTTCCAAGATGAACATCAATGGGCCTTGATTTGGTGCTAGGTAGCTCGCGCACTTTCTCGTGGTTTTGCATGTTGCAATTCTTTCTGAAGGGGTAAAAACAACATTTTCGTCTACATTTCAACTTCTTTTATTGTCTCTTTCTCCATAAACTCAACACTCTCCATCCCTACTGTCTATGATCGATGAAGTCATTCTTTCAATAAGGACGTTTCGTCACTAATTTCAATTGCCTCCTGTCATTGATTATGGTCCTACCGTTCTTAACTCCACCTTACCTGCTCAGATTTGCATCCCGGCAAGCTCGCGGATGGTATCGAAATTCAACATCTGCGAAATGGTTTTCGGAGTTCTCTGGATTAGCTTATAACCACTTCCAAGATCTTTAGATTTTTTGCACAAATGATAGGAACGCGAAAGGGAAAAAAACGAGGGGTAAAAGTTCGTCCGCTTTGAATTGCTCATGCGCAGTTCCACACCAATTGTGGCCGATCAGTATTTGTATTTGAAATTTACTTCTTTTCCGCTTGCTTGCTTTTGCAATACTGCGTTGCAAATAGACAACGTTTCAACACTAATACGATCGATACATATGGAGTTGGTACTGTAAAGTGAGTCAAGGAACCATGCCGAAGCTATCTTCGCTTCGGGAAAGAAAGTCCTTCTGACACATGCCCCTGATCTAGGATGGAAAGTATTATCCGTACTTTTTTGCGCTGGAAGATGAGAAGATGCGATTGTTGCACGGGATGGTTATAGTACCTACAATCTATGAGAGTGCAGTCGCGCGAGTACTTGGATCCATGTCTTGCAGAATGGCACTACCGCCGATGTGTGCTTGCCAGAGCTCGAGGGTTCTCGTGCGGGTCCGAATCTTGATCAAATACAAAAGATGTACAAAAAGGAAAATGCAAAAACACATTCCAACGGCGCGCTCAACGATAAAAGATAAAAAAAATGCAGTAGGAAACGATAAAAAAAGGAATGCATTAGGAAACGATAAAAGAAAAAAATGCAGTAGGAAAGGAATATAAAACAGGATCGATCATATATGCATTGAAGCCGGGGCTAAAACGCGCTGGTATTTCGCGTTATCATCGACTCGTGCAAATGCTGCTTGGAGACGTATTGCACATCCATCATACCCTTCATGAAATGTTATAAATCCCGCAAAAACTTTTTTGATATGATGTCTTAATTTTTCGTCAGACGGGGAACGAGACTGAAAGACTTATTTCGCACTAAGTACTTTTCAACTCTGATCCTCGGCGATTGCTGTTCATGCAAAGAGGGGCCATGCGTGGGAATTGGGAACAAAGGAAGACAAAGATTGTCTTTGTTGAAAACAAAGAGAACAAAGGGGATTTAGATTCGGAACGCGCGGTACAAAGGGAAAAAACGAGACAAAGCAATTCATATCTTTTGCTGTATTTCTGCCGGAGGGTCACGGAAATTGTTATGGATGAACGATTGAGAAAAGCTGATATCATAACAATGGTACACAGCGGTGGTCTTTAAATATTATCGAACGGAGCGTCAAGTCTCCCTGTACTGGCCTCTTATCGAAGAAGACTAAACATTTGAATAAGTAGAGCAAAGCTATCTTGTTCGCGTAGTTTCTGAGTCTTATCCTCACTCTCATCCGCGCAGCAGATTTTCATTCATGATCTCGCAAGTGATCCTTCCGAAGCACTTTTCATACGGAGATTGCCACACATCTGTTTAATTGAAATCTAATTTTTACCAAGTAAGAGACCGACCATACTTTGCAACGTTGACCCGAGGCATATTGGCGATATCAGCAGCATCAGTACAGAGCATTTCGAAAAAAAATTCCAAAAGCCACGAAAGAATCGCGTTTCGGCCTCACGCTTTAGATTTTGTTCCTTTCACATAAGTATCAAAAACATCTTAGAAGACGGTGTAAAAAGAAATGCACGCAGTATGCCTACTGCTAGAAAGGCAGAATATGGAAAGTTTAGCAATGAAATCAATCAAGGTGACAAGCACACGCTTGCGTACCTCGACAACTTTGATTGCACCTGCCAAAAAGCCCGTGTCTACGATCGCAGATCTTTATCGGTAAAGCCGTCTTTGCCTTTGCAAGACTTTCGCGAACATTCGTTGGGAAGGACTCTGTATTTCGCCAGCGCGTTAGATTATCTGCGAAACGGATTCAATTTCTTTGTGGTTTTGTATGTGCTTGCGATCGCATCGCGCCAAAATTGTGTCGTATGTATTACAAAATGAATGTGGCGATGACAGAAAAGCAAGTCACATTCATTAGACGCAAGTAAATACGAAATGACGACATTGCAAAGTCAAGGAGCAAGAAAGAAGCGAACAAATTTTCCTGTCACATATATGCAGCCGTTATGTAATGAATTTGCTTGGTGGAGTGTGATTTGATAAATGGTAAGGGCATCGACAATCTCGAAAAAATCCATTGATTCGTACCTGTAGACACCGTGTCTTTCTATACGATAGTGATCACCCTTCTTTGGTCACTACTAGACCACCCGTATGAAAACAAGGCAAAATCCCTACTAGCTTTCATGCATTGTTTTTTTCGCGCTTGCGCTTACTGAAGCGAAGGTCGATTTTAGCTTTGGCACATGATGTGCATTTCGAAAGGTAAGAGAAAAGAAAGCGGTAATATTGCTTCGTTGCTCATTTTTCATATCGCGTCACCTATCCTTTCGCACCAATGGTCCAAATCTCATCGTCATCACAGCAGGAATTCTAGACGGTCAAAGGCGTATTTGTATCCAGATAAAAGTAGTTGCGGTACTCCTACGGTAAGTTTGCAAGAAAGAACGGATCACTCTGGGAAGAATCAAATATCTTTGTTCCTAGAGTCTTCGGCAATGAATCTTGACGCTCAACAGCAAGAAGAAGTATCTGTGTATGCGGAAATCAAGACCGATTCTGGACACCGCAGGCCAGCGTGAAAGGGGACCAGACTTTCTCAAGGGCTGAAGACTGTATTCTAATTGCGTCTTATATCAAAGATGCTATTGAGTCAGCAGTTGTAGGTCTAAAGTCTTGCTGCGGAATCATAAGAGAATATTCTGAATACCGGGAGTTGCAGTGTCAGAAGTACGGCCAATGCTAGCCCATTGTCCCGAGATGTAGTAGCTGAAGGAAGTTTATCTGGAGATCATACATATGCCTTGCAAAAAAATCACACAACTGTAGAAATACCAGAAAGAATGGAACTTTTCTTTGCCACATCAAAATTGTAGCTTAGACGCAATTAGTACTTTCCCTTTGGTGAAATGAGAAAGTCATGATCATCTCGAAGCTTTCAACAACGAACGAAAAGAAATTGAATCGATCTCTATCTTCACCTCTAACATGCATTCATTGCAAGCTGACGAGCCCCGTTAGAGCCAACAGTATGGTATTGTCTCGTAAAGTATTGCTTCTACCGACTATTCTCGACCATGGCGAATAATCACGAGCACGTCACTCACGCCAAGCAACAATTGTGACATTTTTTTAGGAGGGGGATAATGTTGCCTACATTGCATGTATTAAAGAAACTATTTTACGTGAGCGAAAGAGCGGTGTCATTCGTCTCGAAGCAGTATTATAATGAGTCGATTGACTTATCTATAGTATACTGATTATATGATATTTATCTTGTCTAAATTCGAGAAATAATTTAGGCTGCAGCGTCAGTTCATTACTAAAGATTGTGTACTGTGCTCTGTCGATAACTGAACGTTTCGCACAACAAGGGCATCTACAGCCAATATTCTTCAGTAAGCGAGCTACGAAACAATTGGAGATAGGGAGAATACATATTGCTGCAGAAATAGCCAACGAACGTTCGACGAGCATGAAAATTGGAAGCCTAAGGCATCGTAAAAAAATGATCCAAAAGTATCCGTCTCTTTGCGAGCAAACTTTCATCATCTACGAAAACCTCAGGCCATAGTCGGACTTTTTGCATAAGCTTGCTCTTCGCTTCGTTTCTTTTTTTTCCTTGCCTATATTGCAGGTCAAGAATCTTTCGGAGTGCGAACATGTGAGAAATGTTTTCATAGGTGCTTCGAAGCATCTATTCTCCAGTAGGAGTAGAATCACTATTTGAGTGATATAGTCGATACATAAAGACTGTGCCTGCTTCCCGACGACCAGATGCGGTTACTTCTAAGATCGATACTTCAGTTATTGTCTTTAATTCTGATTCGGTATCGTGATCTTGTCCATCAAACTGACAAGCTTTACAAAGTACGTTCCGACTACGCTATCTAGAAAACCAACTCAGTCATTTCCCGGAAAGATTTTTGCAGGCATTGGTTATTTTTGGTGTAAAATTCGTCGTCGCAAATACAGACCTGTTAACGGATTCCGTGAGGTTTCTGCCATACTAGGTAATGGAATTACACGACATCTACAAAGCTAGGTATGCTATTCTAGTCTAAATAGCATCCCTCCCGCTCCAAGATTTGATTCCAGATGTGTATGAGGCATAGCTAAATTTGTAGCCATAGGGCTAGAAACAATGACGTATATCTGTTTATGCCTTTCTTCTAGAAAATCAAAGCAGTAAGCAATGAGCTGCTGTTGTATTCTTTCTTTCAATTCATGATCGGTAGTCGTGCTCTTTCTCTCAGAGATTAAAGTTCAAAATACCTCATGGATTGTCGTTTTCCAACACGAATACAAGTGTTCAAAAGATTCAGTTGCGTGCTTTTCACATTATTTTCACAACCAAAAAAATCTTATTCTTCTGACGCTTTTCAGTTTATTTTGATTTTCGAGCATTGATTACGATCAGACTATATATTGTCGATTGAACTGAAAGTTTGCTTTAAATCTCTTTCTTTTTTTCTTTCATTACAATGTATATTTCTGGAAATTGATAGTCTAATTCAACATTGCTTTACAAACTTGCCAACTTATTCCCGTCACGCTGTTTCTCCCGCATAAGACCAAGTCACAGAAGTGCACAATACAACATTCGCTGATCTAGCGCTAAGTTTCTTTTGGAATCATGTGAATGCCAATATGAGCCATTGCGCTCGAATTTGCAAACTGCTTTCATCCTGATTGCTATCACCAACGCTTCTGCCCTGGCTATCGTGCACGTCATCATCTCTCTGCTGGAAGTTTTTTGAAGCTTTTGTAGCCTTATTTTGTACAATAAACCAATAAAAATAAGTGTATACGAAGTGGTTGTTGAGGTAATTAACGCTTTCGTCCAAGTAACCTCTCAATCCCGCTCTCCTTTCTCCTTTTCCTTTTCGACTCTCTTTCATTAAAAATTAAACAAACTAATCGTCTCCTTTTCAAAAATGCTGTACAACGTTCACGGAATCCTGTTTCAGCTGGAATTTCATTTACATCCATGTACTATGTTATGTAAGTATAATGGCCCTTTTTTCTTTGAGATGGCGATGAATTTGCTTGCAACCATTAAAGAAAACAGTATGTGAACACATTACTCTGATGTTCATAAAAACCCAAGTACAAGCGGAAAGGGGACGTCGATTGTTGACGAAATGAATTTGATTGCCTCGACAGTATGGGGCCTTGATCACTGATAGAACAAAACTACTTTTAAGCTGAGCTTTTAATGCGGTCATATTTTTTATTATGAAGGACTGCTAGATCGTGCTGGAGTAAGACTTGCAGAAGAAGGCAAAATATGTGTACTACTCGTAAGAAATTTACGTTTCTGTTGAGTTTAATATAATATCTTTTTCGTTTATTGCGGTGGTTGTGAACGTCCTCTTATTAAACGTCAATCCATTCTTATAGGAATATGGGCGCCTTGACTTGCTAGTGATTTTGCAAGAGGTGTTGATTTTGTCATTCCGGCAAAATCTTCTGCATGATGCATTTGAAATGGTTCCGAGATCGTTTTTGCAACAATTTCGCCCCCTACTGCTGCTTTGCGGGCTGAAGTCGAAGAAAAGCGTGGTCCTAATTTGATTAATGAGAACTCTAGCCGAAATGTTCCGCGTAAACGAATACTTAGATCTGCGAAGATGAAAAAAAATGCTCTTTGATCTTCTTGTACCTCGTCCGCTGCTTCTTTGGCGATTGCTGAAGAACATACTGGTTTCGAATGTCTCCTTTTAAGATTGCTTTCTCCTTTGTGTCTCTTTTGCGTATCGAATCGATTTCTCCCTTGGGTATCTAGGATATCTGGAATACCGTCGCAATCTTTCAAAATATAAGGAGATGCGATCAACTTGCCTTCTAATAAACGTAAAGCTGAAAAGGACGTTTCGCGTAATTTCGGTAGAGAGTGTGAACCTAAATTGGATTTCTGATCCCTTTTGGTTGTTGCTGTCCCTCTTGTCGAATCAAAGAACGAGGCAGAACCAAGTAAACCTACTCGATTGATATTTGCGCTGTTGTTTGATGTAGAGCAAAGGTCTTGACGAACTTCTTTCGACCTCTGACTTACACTTCCATTTTCATTAAGTTCAGAGACCCTTTTTCTTTTACCAATTCCCCCTCCTCCCTTTTCGATCTGTTCTGCGATCAGATTCACTTGCATCAGAAATAATGGACTTGATTGTCCCATTACATCACGCTTTCCAAATTTATCACGAACATCCAATTGAACGATCGGGAATGGATCCAACAACCTTCGTCCTTTACTGCCAAAAGTACACACTTGACCGTGAATAGCTGATCGTCGTATGATAAGATCATAGGTTCTTTGTTAACCGGGAAGAGGATGAGTACGAATTTCGACAATATTAGTGGATGCGTCTTGTACTCACCTTGGCTCTGCTTTGCGATCCATCAGCATAAGCGGATCAAATAGAGGCACTGGTGCTTCTTGAGCTGATGAGCTATACTCGATCGTGCTTGTGTTAAAAGTTGAAATTTGTCCACCTCTTTGCGATCTGTTTGCATGCTCTCGTTCTGAAGTATATCTTGCTTCACTACCCGTATATACCGAAGAAACTTTCTTTTGAGATGGATGTGGGAAATTATGAGAAAACCCAGGAAATGAACATGATGAAAGAAAAGAATTTCTGTTCTTTGTAAAATCAGATCTGGCATATGTATTTGATTGACTCCATTGATGATCTCTTGGTAAACTTCTCGACGATGTTGGAGCTTCAAAAGACCACTTAGAAGAAGATCGATTTCTGAATTTCTCGATCGTTGATCTCGTCTTTTCGTGAGAGCTGCTGGCATTTTCATTGCTCGTATGAGGACTTACAGTACCTTTTCTGGTCCTGTGGAACGAGTTCATGACTAATCTCGTACTGTTAATGCCTTATCCAATCATGAAGAGAAAAGCACGGATCAAATTGAATGGGGTTTGCTTGTTTGAAGCGCAAAAAGGCTTTCACTTGCTTGCATAGAATTAGCCTAAAGTATTAAGGTATCGTATGCTTAACAGTCTTTCGAAAGCGAGATTTTCCGGAAATAGCGACAAAGCACAAGTCGATAATGCAGGGATGATCGGCGCTCAAAATTTTCGGAGATTGTTAAGAGGGGCTTGATAATGTCTTAGAAGAGGTGATATTGGTAGACATGAAAGAAAATTTGACGGACTTGAATTGAGAATCGCGAAAGAAAATATTGAGAAAAGGATGACTTTTCAAGGAAGCGGAAAAAATAGTAGATTGTGTGAATGACACTGATGGTTTGGAGTGTGTCTTCTTTACGGATGATTAAATGAAAGGCAGACGGATGTCGGGGATTGCTCTGTCAAGATTCAGAGAGAAAATGACTAGATCTGGCGGTCCTTCACTCCAAGTCGGTTAGCGAAGAAATCCGGGTGATAAATTTAAAAAAAAAAAAAAAAAAAAAAAAAAAAAAAAAAAAAAAAACTGTGTGGGTTCCCGTGTTCACCTGCGCGTGTGTTTTGGTCCTAAAGGTAGCATGGAGAGATGCTAGATTCTTATCACACTAGTATCGAGCAGGTTCCTGCCTAAATGTTACTGAACAAGTTGGTGTGAGATATGACCGAAACCTACACCACAATTAAAAAACTCCAAGCAGAAAAAAATTGATCAGCGCACGGAAAGGAGTGCGTGACTGAGGGACAGTACACAGCCTCGGTTTGAGTATTTAATGCATTAAGCCCCGTTTGTGCTGATCAGAATTTCCGCATGTACTATCGGGAAGTAATCTAGCAAAAGGGCCTAGGCCTTTTAAAAACACGCCTTTTTGGCATTTCAGTTAACCAAAACAAAATCCGGATAATAAGTAGGCCTTCAGGAGTTCTCCATCCTCTGCCTCGAAGTTTGGCCATCTGATTGAGACTTTCGAAATTACATAAGCCTATTAGAAAGTGCTGTGATTTTTGATTTACTTGATATTACGAAGTAGTTCGTCATACCCGTATCTCTTTTCCTCTTTTAGATCGTATAGCTCAATGGCGATGGTGATGACGATGAGAATAGTTCATCAATTCGTACGACAGCTACATTTGCAATGGTAAGTAGCATTTTTATCAAAAACGTTTGGGTTGGACTATCAAAATCATCGATTACGCAATGTAATTAAGCTTTACCAACTTATGGCGAATGACAAGATCAAAATGAAGGACCGACTTCAATGTCTGCTAGGGTTCGGCTAAACCAAGAAGAAAGCGCATTTGATGATGACGAATCAATAGACAGTGTACCGGATGTACTTTACATCAATGGTCATTAAGGTGGGCATACGGTCGAATTGAGATAAGAAAAAGCGTGTTTAACGTTATTGACTGCATTCCCAAAGATTCGAACGAATTGCTATTCGCATACCAGATTCACGGAAGAGCAAAATCAATATGGAAAATGTATCCCGTTTGTTAAGTTACATTGAAACCGACTTACCATCTAAATTACAATTCTCTGAACAAAACCTCAAGGCTCCTTCAAGATCGTGGTTGCATTTGGAACGCTCGGATGCTACTAATCAAACCAGACTTACAATAATTGATATTTCGAAATGCTATGCCACCATTGGAGATGATGATCTTGTGGCATGCATGTACACTCAATTCTGGTCGATGTGACGAGGAAGTTGCGCGTGTATACAGGATGGGCTCTGCTCTTCATCCGTTTTTTTCTTGTTGCAATTGCGAATCGTGTCCGAAACAGTCCTCAACAAGGTCCCTTTATCGATAATTTAGATAGGATAGCTGCAAGATAAACAAAAATGTTGACTGGACACTTGTTCCGTTGTTTCCTACAAGGCTCCACCACTTTTGTCTCGCGAGACTGAACACGGTGAATTTGTACCTGATCAAGGTACCTTTGTCGAATGTCCGATGTGCAATCGATTTTGACGAGTCTCGCTGTCCCGATAGGATTTCGGCAATTCCGGGTCAGCGTCTCGTTTCACTCTGTTTGGGAAAAAGCGGGACATGACGGTCGGCCAGGGAATTGCTCCTCATGTGATTTAGATCTCAGTGCAGACGCTCTTCGCAGAAGTATTTAGCTGAATGACGTTGAACAATAGCTCACACGCCGCCCTTGACAAAAAGACCGTCCTTCTTATCTGCGTCGCAGGCTTATTTCTACACGTAATTGCCATTTATTCAAGAATGTCCCGCATGCATCTATTTTCTGTCGCATGTAGCCTTTTCGCCGTCGTGTCATGCCGGATCGCACAGATACGTGTGCTCTAATATCGCCTGTAAAAGAAGTGTTTGCGTGATGAACAGCTTTGTGGAAATTTAAGATGTATTCTAAAGAATAATTTTCAGCAAAGTTTACTTTTTATAGAAGCAAAAAGTGATATCGAAGAATGGTCAACCTTGATGGAGCGCGATTGTCAAGCAATGATCGTTTTAATGCAAGAAAGAGTGACTAATAAGTACTGAAAAGATTCTATCTGGACGGAAATAGATTGGTATCGAATACGAAAACAACTTGGTGGATACCGTTTTGCGCCAATTCTCTCTCATTGATGAGATGGATCGAATCGGTTGGATAGACACAACATCTTTCAAAGAGTGAAAGGAAGAAACGGCATCACCTCCTCTAACTCCAGGATGAAGACGTCATAATTTGGCCTGTTCTAACGCTCGATACCATCGGTGGCCGAATGTATTGATAGTGTAGAAAGTAACCTTCAATGTCCTCCTTTGGATCTCGAATTAGCTTAGCATACGCATCAGTTATTGCTTAATTGCAAAGCTAATTATTTTGTCGCGGTGAGCATGTTTGCTGATCATGAAAAAAGCTTGTACGCTTCAATACTCGGAAAGGCTTTTGACGGAACAGTTTGACCGTGATATGGTTTAGAATGACATTTTCATAGTGTTCGTGGCTGCTTTGTTTCCAATGAATCAAATCTTGTTTGACGACACCACACACGAGCAACATCTCTCACAGCCTTTATCGTTGACGTAGACCTGCCTAGCGAATGGCTTCCAGAATTTCGCCGAGATCATCAACAGAGATGACTTGTGCCAAATCCATGTGATTCATTCATTCCGCCGGTGTATGCATTATATATCATTTCTTCTTGGTATTTGCTTTTCATGCTTTGTGAAATCATTCATATATTTCCTCTGTACTTTAATTTTCAGACTATTAAATATTCGAATT
>NW_020289954.1:0-13501 GCF_003144205.1 Meira miltonrushii
TCACTTGAAGTGCCTTGCCATGGAACCTGAACATCGATTGGCAAGAAGCTCTTTCCTTGACTGGTAACGATGCACGATAAATGCGTATCCATCTCGTGCGTACTGAAGGGGAAAGTGTAAGGCAATTTCTGTGTCTGCAAGACGGTGGAGAGCGAACGAATGTTGTTGATCCCATTCTCGCGTAATTGTCCTTCATTCATACTCGATTCATCGATGAACAAGATCGAATGACGAACCAATTGCAGCCTGCCTGCCTTCAGACCACGCTCGTCTGCATCACTTTTTGGCGCAAAAAGCGTCGATGGTGCGTTCAAGTGAGCCAAATCGAGTGATTGATCGGCAACGAATGGTAAGATTGCGCGAAGGGTGGTGAGTAGGTTTGCTTCTTTGCCGTTCTCGTTTGGAGTGATTGGGAAATTGCTTATGTTCAATGTAAGAGCACCTAGCATATGCGCTGCTGAACGGGTATGTATGCGTGCAGCGAGTGCTAACAACAGCCATTCGGCTACCAACGAATCGCCTCCGACGGATCTCTCGAGTAGTTTTAGCAGCTCTGATCGTGCATTTTGGTCAATGCTCTGCGAGTCTGAACTGGAGGCAGCCTTGCCTCGTTGACGGCCTACCTCTAAAGCAATGACGTGTAGGGAAGAATGCGTGGCAGCAGGCGAGGATGCATTCTCCTCTTCATTTGCTTGACCGCTTCCCATCGACGTCCAATCTGCACTTGGCAATACAGTTTGATCAAGAATGCCCATCACATCAACAATTTGTGAAACCTGCAACTTTTCCGCCATTTCCTCATCGTAAACTTTGAGTAGAATGGCGTCACCTTCACCTCGTGGTAGCTTGTCGGTCAAGCTGGAAGAGCTTGTGAGTGCACTTGTGCTACTGCTTTCTGAACTACCAACACCCTCTATTCCTTCATCAATACATCTTGACCATTCAGATTGGGCAGGAAGAGAAACGCCGCACAAAGTAGCCAACGAGCTGAATGCAGCATCAGTATCCAGAGCCTGTTGTTGGGCACCATCACCCGCACGAGAAGAAGCTCCGAATAATCCATTCATTGCTCTTCCGTCAGAAGCACGATATTGAGAAGGGAGGACTTCATTTCCCAGATTGGTATCTTGAATCATGCATCTCCAGCGTACGAGCTTATTGAATTGCGTTGAAGAAGATTGCGACTCTTTGATCAGTTTTGGTGTGAGAAATGGAATCTTGTTCCGAGCTTCATCCGATTTGAATAGCTCTAAGAATTGGTTTTGAACATCCTGAACGAATTGGACAGAAGTGGTGGTGCCCTTTTCGAACCTTGCTTGGATCAGACTTAGTGGTGCAACAAGTGCTTGTTCGAATTCTTGTGAGATTGGCACAACCATTTTGATAACGATGATAGTGAAAGAACAACAAACAACAAACAACATTCCAATCAAACGAGAACTTCTTCTCATGCACGACGCGCCAATTTACACGCCCAAACACGCGTAGCGTAACACGCGTTGGAACTTAGATTAGTCATCATTGTTGTTTGATCTTAGCCCTCTTTTAAGATGCTTTGCTTACCTCTTTACCATCACATACAACGGCAGCTTGATGTATCAATCATGTCGTTCGGTAGCGGAGGGAAGGATGGTCCTATTATGGCAAGAGCATCGCATGGATCTACAGCATCTTTGAGCAATCTAACATCACAAAAGTCCACTGCTCCTCCGGAAGAGAATCCGTTTCCGATTGTTACATATAGACATCTCTTATCTGCTGGATCATTAACGCCATCCAATCCATTACGTGTCATTGCTCATTGTGATGTTGATGCGGCATATGCACAATTTGAAGCGCAAAGGCTAGGGATCGACTCGTTTGCCATTCCTCTTGCCGTTCAACAATGGTCAGGTTTAATCGCTATTGGATACAAAGCAAGAGAATTTGGAATTAATCGACATTGCGATATTACAAAAGCGAAAGAACTTTGTCCGGATATAATGGCAGTGCATGTTCAAACGATTGCACCAGGTGATAGTGAACCAGGATATCATGCAAACCCAAAACCTGAAACACACAAAGTATCTTTGGATCCTTATAGAAGAGAATCACGTAAAATTTTGGCAACCTTTAAAGCAACATGCCCTTTAGGTCAAGTGGAAAAAGCGAGTATCGATGAAAGTTATTTTGACTTGACGTTAGAAGTACGGAAACTAATCTTGCACAATTATCCACATTTGAAAAGACCGCCTGAAACTGCTAAAGGGATGGATGAACCGCTGCCAACGCCACCTTTGATAGAATGGGATAATTGTGGTGAATTAATGCCGATCAAAAGATTGGACGAAGATGGTGCACCAATGCAAAACGAAGATGAATTCGTTCCTTCACAAGAACATCAATTGATCAATCCGACATGGACAGACGTAGCATTGGCACACGGAGCAGTTTTGATGACAAAAGTACGTAAAGCTGTTTTGGAACAGAACGGATATTCAACATCTGCAGGAATTGCATCAAACAAGACATTGGCAAAACTTTGTTCAGGCTATCGTAAACCGAATAATCAAACAACCTTATTGCCGAGAGCGGTACCTGCATTTCTACGGGATTTACCCGTTGGTAAAATTCGATTCTTAGGTGGAAAATTAGGCAAAGAGATTGGAGATTTATGGGATGCAATAACAGTTGGAGATCTATGGAGCGTCCCATTAGAATCAATGCAAGCTCATTTTGGACCTGAAGCAGCTTGGGTACATGCAGTCTTGCGTGGCATTGATCATTCTCCTGTTAGTGCAAGGATCGCGAATAAGACAATGTTGGCCTCCAAGAACTTAAGACCGGTGATCAAAAGAAGGGATGAAGCATATGGATGGCTGGATACTTTGTCTACTGAATTAGTTGCTCGATTACGCGAAGTATGGGAAGATGAACATGAAGCATCCAAGATAGATGATCCCAAAGCGAAATCAACAATCTTACCAACCTTGTGGCCTAAATTTTTGGTTTTGAGATTCATTCGTGTTCGTGGTGGTCCAAGATCGCGGCAATCAGCATTTCCATACGTCGACAATTTGAACAAAAATGACGTTCTCAAAGTAGCAGAAAGGTTATGGAATGAAGCCTGCGATGAAATGCGATTAGGAATGAAACCTATTATGGGAAACGGAGCAGACGCCCAACCGGTCGAAATTGTTACGATCGCTTTAGGTTTCAGTGGACTGGAACGTGCTGAAGTTGGTCAAAAAACGATCGAAGGTTTCTTTGGTGGCGGTAGCAGCGCCAATAAGAGAAAGAGAGTAGAGGAAGAGAAGGAAGTCAAGGATGATATAGCGAATGCAATTGAGGAAGCAGACGAAAATGTACTTCGGTGGAAGTGTGATGAATGCGGTGAGCAAATAAAACAGCATATATCCGAAATTACCGAGAGTATCAGTCCAGTCAAGGAGCAACAGGCTGAAACAGAAGACTTTTTCGATGATGAAAACCCGTTTGACAACATACCCGCAATGAAAGAAGGAGAATCAGATGCAAAAGCTAATGCTCAGCATCGATTAGACATTCAAATTCAAGATCATAAAGATTGGCACTTTGCCGTCAATCTATCCAAACAAGCATGGCCAGAAGAAGAGAGGAGTGTTAGCACATCTAGCAGTCCTCAGGTCAATCGTTCCACCCCTACTTCATCTTCAACACAAAGCAAGAAAGTCAAAAAGCCAAAGAAAGGAAGTTTACAGAGCTTCTTTGCCAAACAACAATCTTCTCAACAGTGAAGAAGATTCATCTGTACTATAGACAAGCATGTCCAATATTGTATACTAGCAAATCGAATAATTGTCAAACAAGTTTTATTGACCGAACTGTACGTTTCTGTGCCTGAACGGTACCTGAATAATGAATGATGAGAAAGGGAGGATGGTAATGAAATTATATAATACGGCATTATGCATCGATTTAGTCTAAGTAACACGTTCCCTAACATGTACAAATTTAGGGGCACCCGAGCACAGTTCTGAAGCACTTGTTTGTTTTTGTTAGCGTCATTTTTTCCTTTAGCTCCAACAACACTTCTTCCGAAGTTCATACTTTTAATGTTTTAAACTTTCAAGGTGAGAGAACAATGCTTCTTAACGGTTCCTGAACCAAGAAAAAGAAGAACATCAACGGAAGAACGTTTAATTGAAACAGATGTAGGAGCAAGAAAAAACAAGCACTGCATCAGGAGTAATAAAAGTGCAGATAAAGCCGAATGAATGTCGTGTGCAGATCATTCATCCACTCCTTGATACCCATCCGTCATGACCGAGGGGCGCAAAAGTCTCGACAAAAGCTGTGAAGGGCAAAAGGATAAAAGCGACATCGAAGTAGGATTATCAACTTCTCATTCCCCCCATCATCACAAGGTCGCTCTGCAAGAAAAAGACCATTCCGCACAAACTACATTCTCTTTCGCAAAGATGAGAACGTATGCAATGCTTGTCATATCAAGTGTCGCCCTGACTTGGGCTTTGTTGTTTGTAGGAAGTGCCTCTTCTAAGCCAGTGGAAGCTGTATCGAGCACCACATCAGCATCTTCTGGAGATCAAGCATCATGGACTGCACCTTCTGCTTTCCCAAGTGGAGTGTTCAAACACTGGAGGGTCAAACCAGGAAATTACTCCCAAGAACCTCGTCCAGCAGTGACAAAATTCGGTTCAGGAGGATACTTTTCGCAGAGTATCGACCAACCCTATCCACTGCAAACAGGACCTCCAGCTTCAAATGCTGTTTATCCCGACAAGAAAGAGCAAGCACCACACAAGAATTACGCAAAAGAGATTGAAGCGAATATCACTTCTTTGATCGCAAACAACAACACTCAACAAATCGCCTGCCAGAGGTGTATCTCCGGCTTACGACTCGGGCAAAAGCTTGCCAAAGCAGCACCACATCACGTTCCTGGCGTTCTGATCGATTTGTGTACAAGATACAACTTCACATCAACCAAATCAGGCTTGTCGCAAGCGGAAGTCTGCAAAAGAGAATACTCAGGCGCTACTTTGGGCTCCTCACTTACTCAACTGTTGAGTTATGCAGATTTGAATGGCGAGAACCCAAGTGATGGCTTGTACCTCTGTGCAAATGTTGTCGGCACTTCCAGTGGCTGCAAAAACCCTGCTCCAATAGACCTGAACGCAGACGGATTCTTGGACAAGTGGTTCGGCGGTAAGAGCAAGAGAAGTGCAATCCGCAAACGTAGCGAATCAGTAAGTCATCTTGACAAGCGTACCGGTCCCGCCCACCTAGACAAAAGAGGAAATAAGAAACATATGCGTTTATTACACTTCTCAGATATTCACGTGGATCCAAGATTCTTTGTTGGAGGTGAAGCACAATGCACTTCAGGACAATGTTGCCGTTCCGACTCTTTCAACTCTACAGTAGCCCATGCACCCCCTTCGCCACCAGGATCCTATTTACCCGCTGCTAATATCAGTGAAAAGGCCGTCTATTGGGGAAACTATAAATGCGATGCTCCATGGCCATTGGCAGTTTCAGCAATGCAAAGCGTCAAACATCTCAACAAAGGTGAAGATGTTGATATGTCTGTGTATACAGGTGATATGGTCACGCACGATTCTGATTGGCATTTGAGCAATGATTTAGTGACATACACGCAACAAGCCATCTTTGATACCATGAAGCATTTCTTGGGTAACGGTCCAGTGTTCAGTGCTATTGGAAATCATGATACCGCACCTGCCGATCAATCATCACCAAATAGTCTTCCGGATAAAGGACCACGAGATCAATTCTCATACGATTGGGATAACCTAAAACGATTATTTGAAGCCGAAGGATGGTTTTCGCATGAAGAAGCAAAACAAGTTTCACGTCATTATGGTGGGTATTCTATTAGCCCTCGTAAAGGATTGCGTGTGATCACACTCAATTCGGACTTTTGGTACAAAGGTAACAGATACAACTTTATTCAAACTTCTAATCCTGATCATGGAGGTATCTTACGTTACTTAACTGATGAATTAGAGGCTGCCGAACAAAGACGTGAACGTGTATGGATTGTTGGACATGTTTTAACAGGATGGGATGGCTCGAATGGTCTAAGTGATCCTACCAACCTATTCTATCAAATCGTCGATCATTACGCTCCACGGACGATTGCACACATCTTCTTTGGACACACCCATGAAGATCAATTCAACGTTTTCTATGCGAATAACGGAACTCAGCGTACATCAGTGAACGCAAAAGCAGTTTCATTCATGGCACCTTCCATCACACCTGGCAGTAATGTCAATTCAGCCGTTCGAATTTATACCGTCGATCCGGAAACGTATGAAGTTCATGATTACGATCAATTCTATACCCAAGTGAACGATTTTCCTGGCTTACCCGAATCACAACATGGACCGATTTGGACACATCTTTATTCGGCAAGAGAGGCTTATGGTAACTTTAGTCAATCGGCTGTTTCAGGTGCAGTTGCCAATGGAACAGTCAAATTGACCGATCAAG
Source organism: Meira miltonrushii (assembly GCF_003144205.1). NCBI lineage: Eukaryota > Fungi > Basidiomycota > Exobasidiomycetes > Exobasidiales > Brachybasidiaceae > Meira > Meira miltonrushii. Next base: position 6,499 of record NW_020289954.1, read on the forward strand.
GTTATTGGCCCGCTCAAGCACCACTCAATGCAACATTCTGGAGTGCTTTGACGGATGAAATGGAAAAGAGAAGCGAACTCGTTACCCAATTCCGTCATTTCACCGGTCGTGATAGTCCAAAATCACCCGGTTGTGATTCAGGGTGCATTGCAGCCAACATCTGTTACATGCGTAGCGGAAATGCTATTCTCGGTCAACAATGTCCAACAGGAGCGCATTATGCTAGTGTACAAAGTTAATCCTATTATAGAAAAAGTACATCAATCTAATATTCATTGCAAAGCACTGATGTCTGCACCCAACTTTTCACCAAATAGCATTTGACGAACGACTTTTCCTGTTCCCAATCCGAGTGTGATTCCCCAACAGCTATGACCTGCAGCAACGTAGATGCCAGTAGATTGATCACCAGCGATGATGGGACCAGAAGGTGCGATTGGTAAATAGCATGCTTGTTGTTTGTCAATCTTTGCACCTGCTTCGCTGGAAAGATGAGAAGGTGATAAATGTGCAACTTGTTCGATCAATTTTTCCGTTTGAGATTTATCGAATGAAACTTCGCTTGCTGATGCCGGCAAAGGTGTTTCATCCGATCCACCACAAGCATATACCGTTCCATCTCCACGACAATACACTTCCGGTGCTCCGGCTGCTTGTCCTGTTCGAGCTGTGGAAGATCCTTTCCGCATGTAGTGCATATCCGTAAACAAACAATGAGCAGTCGTGGGCTGAGGTGCTTGAACGACGATGGAATGAGCACGGGATCCAGTGATTCGCATTGCATTTCGCAGGTATCGCGGAATGTTCTTTTGTGTGCCAGCAGGTAGTAATGATTTCACCAACTTTCCTGTCCATGGACCAGCAGCCACCACAACGTCTGTAACTGGCAATGTTTCTTGTTCCTTGCTATCTATGTTCTGGATTGCAAGACCCTTCACATGACCTTCACTATCCAACTCTAAACGCTCTGCTCTTGTGGAACACAACACATTCACCTTTCCTTCCCCAAGAGATTTGGCTTGTTGTACCAGATGTTCAACGAGCGGAAGTGGCGTAGCTTGAGCAGTTGTTCCATTTCCTCCCATATTGGAAGCACTGCTGACATATTTTGCATCAATCCATCCTTTCACATCATCAGGACATTTGTTTCGCGTTTTACTATCATCAAACCCTATCGAAAGTGTATCAACATTTCTATAACCCCATTTCTTTTCACCTCCATCCGATTCGGCTAATTGACGATGCAAATCAAAACTTAATTTTGCCAAAGATGCTGTATCTGCACCATGCCAATCTAATGCCAAGAATCCTCCGCTTTTGCCGGATGCTGCAGGTGCGATTGTTGGAGCTTCTTCGAGTAAAGTGACTTGTGTATTTGATGGTAGTCCATCTTTGACGAGGTAGTATAATGTTGATGATCCTATTATTCCACCACCAATGATGGCTATATGCCTTGACTCATTTGCAGTGGTAGGCATTATCGAACGATCCAACAAGATTCGAGTGGCAAGAATGATGATGAAATGTTATCAGAAGTGATGGTTGTGAAGTGAGAATCAGTGGCGTAAGAAGAAATGAATAATGACCAAGGCAGACAGAAGCATTAGCGTATTTCGGCGGGAACTTTTATACGCCCCGACTGCGTGGAGGTGTATATGGTCTGATAGACTGCTCTAGTGCCGTATCGAATGCATGAAAGTTACACAGCATCTCTGTTCGTTTCTAATGCATTAATTTCGGCACATTCTTAAACATGTTGTACTATGTTGTTCATGCTGTCATCCAAAAGATGACTATCATCATCATTTCATAGCGATGAGCAAGTTCTTTGATAAATTGGGTAAGAAAGCTGCCAATCTCGGCCAAATTGGTCATTCGAACGAAGGACAGTCCAATCACGCAAGAGGAGAATGGCAAGATGCTCCATTTGATGCACATCCAAACAAACATCAAATTTATACTTATCGCAAGCAAAGAGGTGTGAACTTGGGCAGCTTGTTCACTTTGGAAACATGGCTTACACCTAGCTTGTTCGAAGGCGTTCAAGGAGCAAGAAGTGAATTTGATTTGTGTAGTGCCCTTGATGGCAATACCGTCCGTCAAAGATTAGAGAAACATTGGAATACGTTTGTCAATCAGGGAGATTGGCAATGGATGAAAAGTAACGGAATCAATACTGTCCGTTTACCGCTTTCGTATTACCACTTCTTGCCAGGACATCCTGATACAAATGTGAGAGGATTAATGGCTGATACAGAATACGAACGCTTCAGTCCGATTTATCAAAATGCACATCAATGCATCCTCAATATCATCCAAGCAGCCGGTTCACATGGCATTGGCGTTTTGATAGATTTGCACGGCGCTCCGGGCGGACAAAATGGCGAAGGTCATTGTGGTTTATCAACCGGAAAAGCAAACTTTTTCGAAAAGAGTAAAAATCGAAAAAATACAATTTCAATCCTTTTGGCAATCGCTGCAACAATTACGCAATACGAAAATGTGATCGGATTAGAATTGATCAATGAACCACAAAATCATCAAAAATTACCTCAGTGGTATGCTGATGCAGTTCATGAGCTATGCGAAAAGTACGGTACCCGATTACCACTCTACCTTGGTGACTGTTGGAGTGTAGAACAATATTCTCAGTTATTAGCTCAAAATCGACATTTGGGATTCTTGGTGATGGATCATCACTTGTACAGATGCTTTACGTCAAACGATCACTCCAAATCAGCCAAACAACATGCCGAAGAAATTCATCCATCAAACAACGGACCTTCTTTGGGATTATTAAGCAATGCATCTGATAAGTTGCAAGGTGATTTTGTCATTGGTGAATGGTCTGCTGCTTTGCATCATACGAGCTTGCAAGGGCTACCTAGCCATCAAGACGGTCAACGAGAATGGGCATTCGCACAATTGGAAGCCTATCATCAAAATTGTGGCGGCTTCTACTTTTGGACATTGAAGAAAGAAGGTCCTCCAGATGCAGGTTGGTGTCTCTATTCTGCTGTAGAGCAAGGCGTTCTGCCTTCCGGTCTGGGAGCCCCGCATGCTTCCAAGCCTGTCGATCAGTTGGCATCGTTTGGTGAAACAGAAGCAACGAAAGCTCATGAAGGTCATGTCAATTATTGGAACGCACATGCCGATGGAAAGCCGATGAATCATGAGAAATTCAAAGCTGGCTTTCAACAGCTCTGGGCAGACTGTTTGGCATTTTACCAATCCGATGCAAGTCAAATCGGATTTTCCGGAAGATGGACCGAACAGCGAGCCAAAGCATACTCCAAACAATTCGGAAGCGAGGGAGAGTGGGAATATGTGCACGGCGCAAGACAAGCCTGTCAAGCATTCAATCATGCTATTCACACCTGAAACCCTTTCATCTTGTATCCATACCTTTTCAGTTTAATAGAGTTTCCTAATCCACATTTTAGTCAGTCAAACCAAGGTGCTGTGGAAGATCATTGCATTATCTTGCAGTATGCTCATACGGATAGAATTTAAAGCTCATCCTTTGCTTGAGCAGCGCGAACAGCGTTAGCTCGGCTTCCTTCGATACCCAATAGTTCGACTGTAGGAGAGATTGAGGCGTTAGCAATGAGTGTAAGCCATTCAAAGAGCTTCGAATCATACTCACCATCAAAGACAAGAGCTGCCCCCGGCGGGATCGACGCTCCTGCACCACGCTCACCGTACCCTTTATCTGACGGAATTTGAAGTTTACGCTTTTCACCGATGCACATGTCCAATAGACCTTCATCCCAACCTTTGATCACTTGACCGACACCGATTGTGAATTCGAAAGGTTGTCCTCTGTCCAAAGAAGAATCGAACTTTTTGCCATCCCACAGAACACCTGTATAATGCATGCTCAATTTATCACCACTTTGTGATTTGATCTTGCATTCTGATGCTGGAACACTCTTTTTGACGCCAACTTGAAGTTTGGTTGGAGGTTCTTTTGCTAGAACAGCAGTAGATGCAGCAAGGAATGCTAAGATTGTAGTTGTTGAAATGAGTCTCATCTTGATAGGAGAGTAAGATGGTGGAAGGATGTCAACCTGTTCACCTTTACTTGCGCGCCTAATCACACGTGGAATAAGGCTTTCGCATATCCCCGCACGGGCAAAAGTACTGCTGAAGTGCCTTGAAATTTAAAGCTCACCTTTGTTTGTGTGTTGCTTTCTTCTAAAAAGGACCGTGCGTTGAAAACAAAGGAAAGTGCATACATTCAAACACAACATGCTGAGTTAAGGACATGATGACAAGGTTGTTGATGGCCATACCACCTAAAGATGGCAACGGCAAAGATTGCAACATTGGCCATTCGAACATTGGCAAAACCAATTGCAACGCAAATAAAACATCAAGCACAAAATCATCAAAGATTTCGAACGATATGTATCGGTCTTGCACAATTTATGCATAGAACAGAAATGGCATTACGAACAAACCTTCTTGCTTCACCATCTTCTACCAAAGATGGAGAAAAACAGAAGATACGACCACTAAATGAAGCTAAAGCGGTGACAAATGGAGCAAATGCATTAGCGGAAGGATTCTTGTTTGCTCTTGCAACCGCTTTGATCATTGGAGAATCATATAGAGGAAGTCGAAGTAGGGCAAAACAGCGAGATCGAACAGAAGAAGGTTTGGATGAGCTGCGATTGATCACCCAGACCATAGCCGAAAGGGTTGGAGTAGATTTCGATAAGATAATGGAGAGAGTACACGAGATTGAAGCAGAGAAGAAAGGGTCGGATGAATTTGATGATGAAGATGATGCAGAAAAGAAAGAACATAAGAAGCAAGCATCCCTGCTGCAATCTCTGTACAAACAACGTCAGGATATGGAGAAAGAGAGAGACCGTCTCCAACATGCGGTGAACGTCCTTCTAAGGCTAGCTTTGAAATCTGGATGGATACAAGGGGCTGAAGCTTTACACCTGCAAAAGATTCTCGATGGCACAGATGAACATTCGAAAGAAGAGGAAGAAAGTACAAATAGCCAGAAAGCACATATACCAGACCAGACAAAGGAACAGACCGCTACAGCACCAAACAATAAGGACGATATAACAATCACCACTCAATCACCAATCCTCACCCAACTTGCTCAATTGCAGGCTCGACAATAGATGGCGAGTGAGGCTGTATTATACGCTCGGAGTAATGCTATTCATCTAAAGGAATTCTTGCATCGTTAATCAGACGTGTGTGCCATCTGTAGAGCATCTTTTGCCATTTGCGTGTTCGAATATTCCGTGCCGGTTGCGAAGGTAGCAGCAAAATCCCGATGCGTTACATGGTATGCATGGAACTGTTCACGATGAGCTCGAAGAGCTTGTTGAATCTGCTTAGGCTCGATCGGTTTGCTGCCCTTTCTGAGCCTTTTCATATTGACAGAAGCAGGGAAAATCTCCGTTGCAGCGTTCTTAGGCCAATTGTCAGGTTTCTGACTAGCTACTGTTTCATTACTCTGGCATGACACTTGTTCTTTGCCTTTGCCGCCTTTGTCGCCTTTGTCGCCTTTTCGGAACTTTCGGAATTTAAAGCAACCAGCATAGACGGCTTGTACAAACGAGAGGATGAGCAGGATCTCATAAATATAATTGGTATACGTGAAAATGCGCATCTTACGTCTGATGATGATGGTGGACAATGATGACGTTTCCCTTTTTGCGGGTGTCATCTATCGCAAATCACAGCTCATCTACACAGCATACTTAAATCTGATACAGTTTACTGATATTCAAAGCCCCGATGGTTACCCGTCAGCAAGACTTGCGTATTGTGCCAACAGTCTCAACAAAATTTGCCATCGGATAGTGTTACTATTGTCAACTCCGTGATTGTGGCGTCCTTTCGATATGTTTTGCAATCTGAGATTGAGACCACATAGTGCCTCTTCCATGTGTGGCAGCATAATCTCGATGCAACATATGATACGCTTGCATCTCTTCTCGATGCGTCCTGATCAAATTGCGTGCATGCCCAAGATCGATTGGTTTTTTACCATTATCAGTGCCTGGCGTACGTATAGGGGCAGGAAAGTTAGCTGCTGCTTGTGTGTTTGGCCATGAAGAAGGAACCTGATGATTGCTTTTTGAGCTGCTTGGTTTGGATGGTACGGCTGTAATACCTTTTCCAGCTGGCTTTCGATTGAAGATGGCTTTCAAACCTATGTTTTGATGACTAGTGGACGATCCTGCTCCTTGAGCGATAGGCACTCTTGCGTTCGGTTGAGCTCGGCTGCCAGATATGCCTGTGCTTTGTGCTTGTCTTCCTAGCACAGCCCTACCTAAATTGGAAAATATCTTGTGGAAAGAATATATATCATTAGTACACACATTCGGAACCAATTACGATACTATTCATATAAACAAATACATACCCTTCTTTCTCCAGCCGGGACACATTGTATGCATTGAGAAAAAATGGCAACCAGTACCATTGTGAAGCTTTGCGTTTTTATCGAGACATACATTTCGAGTATTTTATGTATGATGATGGTCAACAATGTCAGCTTATGTCAAGTAAGATCATGATAGACTACTCATTTTTAACAGAAGTTTCACGCCCTCTTTGATAATATGATAGCCCCGATCTCTACATCGGAACATTCAACCTGTTGAGTAGCTGTAAGGCATTCGGGGGGACGCTCGTTTCTTTATCCCCGTGAGGATTCTTGGTTTTGTCGTTCCCGCCTTGCTGAAAATGGGTGCGGCTCTACACAGCCGATGGCGGTGAATTCAATCAAACGGTGTACGAATGAATGGTGTTGTTACATAAACATCGAATAAAGCGATCCAGCGACCTCATTGCCACTCATTACAAGTTTCGGATGGTGGATAGAACGAGCTGCTAATTGGTATTCGCTCACGACTACCTTCTCGTGCGGTACCTCTACCGATACTTTCTAGTGTGATACCTTTAAAAGTCCTTATCGATATCATTGTGCCTCTACCGATCCCTCCTGGTATGTTATCTCTAA
>NW_020289954.1:16016-28087 GCF_003144205.1 Meira miltonrushii
GACTATCCCTTCTGATGTGATACCTCTGACGATCCTTTCTGATAGGATATCTCTGACGCCCCTTTCTGAAAGGATATCTCTGACGCTCCTTTCTGGTGTGATACGTCTGAAAGTCCTTTTCGATATTGTTATGTGTCCGACTATCCCTTCTGATATGATACCTCTGACGATCCTTTCTGATAGGATATCCCTGACGCTCCTTTCTGGTGTGATACGTCTGAGAGTCCTTTTCGATATTGTTATGCCTCCGACTATCCCTTCTGATATGATACATCTGATATTCCTTTCTAATGTGATACCTCTAGCGTTCCCTTCTGGTATGATATCTCAGACGATCCTTTCTGGTGTGATACGTCTCACAGTTCTTTCGGATACTGTTGTGCCTCTGACTGTCCCTTCTGATGTGATACATCTGACATTCCTTTCCAATGTGATGTATCTCGTGTTTCTTTCTGATGTGTTGTCTCTAACAATCCTTCCTGGTGTGATACCTCTGACGGTTCTTTCCGATGTTGTTGTGCCTCTGGCTATCCCTTCTGATGTGGTACCTCTAACGTTCCCTACAGTGCGACGTAGCACAGGTAGATAGATGGTCATAGCATGGAACACTGTAACATGTGCCGATTGTTGAGCATGGCCACTGTTCTTCACAGCCCGCTCCAATCATGCTGAGCAGATACAGTCTATTATGGTATCTCAACCGACCGCAGTAAAGGGCAAACACGCTTAAGGTGAATGAATGCCATTTGTGACTCTATCATTGTCACATATGGCCAAGTCGAGCCTCAATGAATGTTAATGATATGAGTGCATGGAAAGAAGTTTGAATGAGTCTTTACCAGCACAATATATTCTTAACCTGGGGTAAGGAGGCTTGTGTTCTTCTAGCGGATTTTTATCCAACACTGCCGACACTTCTTAGCCGGCCGGCGCCAAGCACAGCCTAAGTGCAGTGGAAAAGAGCCGCTGGCGCACGCACAAAGGGCAGTAATATCCAAATCAACTCAATGCATACATTCTTCATTTTGTTCGATACAATCTTTGATTAGCACCACTTACCTTCCAGATGGCAGGTTCAGCAAGGAAGAGAACCGGTGGCGGTCAAAAAGGAGCGGAGAAACAAGAAAATGGAAGCTCAAAGGGAGCAAATGATGACAGGAATCGTAAACCTGCTCCGTCTGTCAAATCAAGCAAGGGCTACACCAGGATACTTTTGAAAGCATTCTTTGGTCTTGCAGCTTTAATCAGTCTCGCTCTTGCAGTATTGCCATACTTTGCACATGATGGGATACAGGAACGGGGATCGATCGATCGATTCAAATCACTCATTTTCGGGTCTGAGACACTTCACAACAATGCTCAATCAGCTAACGTAAAGGGAAAAGGCAAGCAAGTCAAAGAGAGCACTTCAGACCCATCACCTGAACAATCAAGTCCAGAAGAGAATCTTGGAGCATACCTCCGTCCATCACTCCCATTTGAGATCGATAGAAAAGACGACCCCGAAGCAATTGTCAGAGATGCCGACACAGAAAGACGCGAAGCAGTGAGAGTTGCTTTTCAAGATAGCTGGTTATCGTATGTAGAAGACGCTTTTGGATCAGATGAATATCATCCTATATCAAGAAAGGGAACAAATTTCAGCGCTGATGGTGGTGTTGGATATTTCATCGTGGATATAATCGATATGCTTTTGATTACAGGAGACCAGGAAGGATACAATAAAGCCCGCGATTGGGTACAAACACTTCGATGGGACGATAAAAGCGGCAAATTCAGCGTTTTTGAGACGACAATCCGTACACTAGGTGGATTGCTGAGTGCGCATGCATTATGTACGCCCGGACAAGAGGATTCTCTATCGATACGAACGAGCAAGCTATGTTCTGCAGATGATGCTACAATGTTTTTGACCAAAGCTGCCGATTTGGCAATGCGATTGAAACCAGCATTTGAATCAAATCGTATGGGTTTACCAGAAAGGGAAGTAGATTTCCGAACTGGAGAAGTGTTCTCAGATATCGACAATAACAACTTGACCAGTCTGGCTGAATTGGCTACTATTCAACTCGAATTCAAATTCTTGGCACATGCGACAGGCGATTCACAGTGGTGGAAACTTGCCGAAAGACCGATTGATGTCGTACGTCAAGCGTCTTTCACTTCCAACTCGGATGGTTTGATGCCAATCTTCTTCAATCCTCAAATTGGAAGACCGCAAATGTCAGAAATTCGATTAGGCTCACGCGGAGATTCATATTACGAATATCTCATCAAACAATTCGTTCAAACGAATAGAACGGAAACAGTCTATTTGGATATGTATCAACAAGCAATGAGAGGAGTGAAGAAACATCTTTTGCGTCGATCAGAAAGTGGCAAGTTTGTTCATACGATAGAAATACAACCATTCATGAATTACCAAACACGCAAGCCTGGTTTCCGATTAAATCCTAAACAAGATCATCTGGTTTGCTTTCTGGGTGGAAGCTTTATGCTGGGAGCATTGCACGTACAACAATCTTTACCTTTCACTGAACAAACGGTTCTGCCATACCCTCCAACATCCTCAGACTCTTTCTCAAACTTAGCTCGTGAGGATTGGTCAATAGGACACGAATTGATAAAAACATGCATGGAAACGTATACAAGTACAAAAACTGGACTTTCACCAGAGATTGCAATGTTTCGTATACAGAACGACAACTATCCAGGATCAGAAGTAGATTGGTATATCAAAAAGCCAGCGGACTATTACAAAGCACATCTCAAAGTCAAAAATAAACCTCCTCCCACTCCATTGATCGATGCAAGAAATATTTTACGACCTGAAACTGTTGAATCTTTGTTCATTGCTTTCCACTTAACGGGAGATCAACAATATCGTGAATGGGGTTGGGAGATCTTCCAAGCATTTGAACGTCATACCCGTTTACCCAAAAACAAAGATGGCAGAAGACCTGCATTCGCAAGTATACGAGATGTTGATGCTATTCCAGTCGAATTTGAAGATCGAATGGAAACTTTTTGGCTAGCAGAAACACTCAAGTATCTATACCTTCTCTTTGATGATCAAAATGGTTTGAGATTAGATCAATGGGTTCTCAACACAGAAGCACATCCATTACCAATCTTTACGCCTACATTTGACACCAATGTACTGTAGTCAGTGAGAATGAAAATATTATTGAAATTGAATGAGAGACTGTATGAGGCGCATTCTGTAAAAGGAATGTATGTATATGAAAAACAAAAAGATCTACAACAGTGTCGGGTATGAGAAAGAGAAAAAGGTAACAATGACAAACTTTTACACCAAAGAGGCAGAGAAATGAAAAGCAACGAACAATGAAGACGATCACATACAGAATAATTTGCTGTTCTTCTTCTTTTGCAATTCATCCATCCTCGTTTCAAGATCACGACGTGCTCTTTCTTTGGCTTCACGTTCATGTTTGATTCGGTTTTCCCATCCTTGTCTTTCGATTCTACCGCTGCTACGTTCACGTTCCATCTCTTGTTGAGCTTGTTCGACTTGTTGACGTAAATCTTCACATTGGCTAGCATATCGTTCTCGTTCTCGTGTTGCTTCCGATAATTGAACTCGAGACTTACGTAAATTGCGTTCGGAATCGTTCAATGCTGCTTCTAATGTAGCAACCAAATCGATATTTGCTGACAAATCTTGTTCACAATGATTCAATTGTTTCGTCAACTTTTCAATCTCTTCTGCTTGTTCTGAAACAAGTTTTGAGGTTGCTTTTGATCCGTCCATGCTTGCAGTATTCATGCTCGTAGTAGAGGAACTACGAGATAACAAGCCTGATCCTCCTGGGGAAGGTGATTCTGCCCGATGAGATTGGCTGAATTGTGCCAAGGAAGATGAAGAACCGGATGAACGAATACCGGAGTTGCGTTGAGTAGGTGTGGTAGCACCATTCATACTAGGAGTTGGTGGTGGTGGCACATTTGGCGGTGGGGAGAGCGGAGGTGGCTTGTTGGATGAAACACCCAACCTTCCATTGCGCGAGAATCCTTCGTGATCACTTGATTCACGTCGAGCAGAAATTGGCGATTTGGAGGAATTGGAGAAGCTTGCTTCATGGGTCAAGCTACTGTCTCCGCTTTGAGAAGGTGTGATGAAACCTTCGCGAGATCGACTATTGCTCGCTGATCTCGTTTCAGCGATTGTCAATTTAATCTGCATTTCACGCAATAGTGATTCTTGACGAGTCTTTTCTTCCAACATGCCTTGGATATCACTCTTGCTACGTTGCAACTCAGAGCGAACATTAGCCAAGCTTGCTTGAAGGTGATCAACTTCCTTTTGTGCTTGTGTCAAATTCTTGGCTTGAGTTGCATGTACATCACCACGTTTCATCTCTTCAAGTTCATGTTGCAATGAATCACGCTCTTCTTGCATTCTCGTCAAAGCGTCTTCCATAGTCACCAATGCGTCACTTGTTTCGGCAAGCTCAGCTCGTAGTGAGACGATATCATTAGGATCAGCTTCAATAAGTGCCTTGTACTTGTTCTGCAGATCAGCATGTGACGAAGTGAGAGCTTCGCGTTCAGCAGCAACATGCTTTAAGTTCTCTTCCACTTCGCCAACCTTTCTCGTGTGCTCTCTGGTCAATTCATGTATACGCTCAGAATGAGTTGTCTTGAGTGCTTCAAGTTGTTCCAAAACATGAACATGATTCTGTTGCAATGTATCCATATCACGTTTCGTAGTCGTTTGATTCGATTCGTGTGTGGCTATAGCGGCTGCGTGCATCTTTTGAGCCTCTTCAAGATTGGTTTGGGCTTCTTGTAGGGCTGATGTATGTTCTTGACGCAATGCTTGAAGTACTTGTTCATGTTCTTGACCAAGCTGTGCCAGTTTGGTCGACTGTTCATCAACCAAGACTTTCAAAGCTTCAGCATGTTGATCATCCTTCTCTTTGATAGCGGAAGTGTGTTCGCCTCGCAATCCTTCGAGGATTTGAGAATGTGCTTGATCCTTGTCTGCAAGACTTCTTGTATGTTCTTCACCCTTGGTAGCCAGCAATGTTTGATGTCCTTCCATCGCCTTGAGATGTTCATCACGCAGGGCATCCAATGCATCCGAATGTTCTTGAGCAGTCTTTTGCTGAGCCTCGTAATGCCTCTTGGAGGTTTCCTCTGCAGTCTCATTGGATGCTTGAGCATGTTCAGCTCGCACTTGCTCAACAGCAGCTGACAGTGATTCTGCATGCTTCTTCTTCAAATCTGCCAAATTGATCGCATGCTTACCTTCGATCTCTTTTACGTGTGCGTCATGCATGTCACTCAGATCGGTGATGGCACGTTCGTGAGATTGCTGCAGAGCAGCATGTTCGACATCCTTTGCCTCCTCTGAGCTCTTCGAAGCGCGAAGTTGTTCTACTTCAGCCAAAAGGGTTGCCTCTCGTTGTTGCATGTTGCGTAACTCTGACATGAGGCTCTCGTGCTGATTCTCCTTGATAGAAACAAATGCATCATTCTCTCTCTTTTGCTTTTCGAGTTCCTTTGTCAATCGTTGCACTTCCACTTGCGCTTCTGTATCTTTGCGTGCCATTGCACGCATGATCTCGTCAACATTCGCTGAACCTTCTTCATCAAGACCGTTTTGTGCACTGGTAAATGTCGCAATACTTCGATCACTTTCCGATCTGGGGAAGGAAAGAGAATCTTTGACAGCTTGAGAGGCTACCCCTGCGATGGCTGCATCTGTATACGCTCCTTGACCTGCCTCAATAGGTGTCTGAATGCCTTTCTGCGTCTTGACTGCTCTTTCCAAAAAGCCAATCTCCTCGTCACGCTCCTTCAAAGTGTTCTGCAACGCCTTCGCTTCAGCTTCTAAGCTTGCAATTCTTCGTTCCAGATCAATTTGACTCAATTGCACACTTGCATTTGGAGATGGTGTAGAACCAGAACTCCAACCAATCTTTGCAAAATCAGCATTGCCAGAAAGACTCAGACGACGTCTTCCGCCCGATTGCAAATCCGATGCTAAAGATTGCGATAATGATCGCGTTCGATACAAAGATTCTGAACCACCATCGGCGCTCAATAGAGATGGATTGTTTTCTTTGTTGCTCGTACTGGACAGAGTGTGAACCATCTTTGGCACGGCTGATTTTGGCATCTGTGGTAACCCTTCGCGAGGCGTGCTCTCGCGCGGGTTGTACCCCAAAAAAGAACCCGAAGATCTGCGAGATAACGATTTACGTCTGGCAGGAGAATTATCCAGCAAAAGACTTTCAGGTCTGCCTTTTCGTGGAGTAGATGCTCCGTTACCGAGTGTGATGGAAGAGCGACGAGATCTCGAAATGGTATGTGCAAATTGTGGAGTGTCTTCTGTGACAGGTGTTGAAGGCGCAGTGAGCTTCATCTCTGTCACTTGTCGATTTAGGTCATCGATATCGATCAAAGATTGCTTGTACTTTGCCTCCAAGGCAGCCAAATCCTCAATCAGCTTTTGCGATGATTCTTTGTTCGCATCGAGCTCATTTGTCAACATTTCCACGTGTGTTTGCAAGAATGCCATCTCCTCTTCATTAGCATCTGTGCCTGCAATACTATGAGTACGTCCAATACTGGATCCAGCATTGCTTCTTGATGCTGCCATGCTTGCTGCGCCCGAACCAATAGCTAAACCTCCCAGCCCTGCAGCCAATGTCGTTGACTTTGAAAGAGAAGAGGATGATCTCAATTCGCGAACTTGGTCTTCGAGCTTTCCACGTTCTAAAGCATGTGCAGCTGCCGCTTCAGTCAACCTTCCACGTTCACGAACAACCTCATCACGTTCAAGTTGCAATTTGTCCAATTGTGATTCAAGCTTGAACAGTTTGGCATCACGTTGATCAAGTTCTTCCAACAAGGCTTTGTTGTCCTTTGTGCTGTCGAGAATCTCCATTCTGTTTTGCAAGTCTTTGTAAGCCTCTTCTTTGCGTTGGACTTCCTCTTCAGCCTTAGCCATCGCAGCGCGCAAGGATAACGAGCTCTCTTCACTGTCTGTCAATCGAGCTTCCAATTCTTTGATGTACTGTTCCCTTGCGCCATCTGCTTCACGTTGTTTGGCAAGATCTTTCTTTAAATCGGCAACAACTTGAGCATCAGCGTTTCCATTGGAAGCATTCTCCACCAATCTTGACTCCAGCTCTTGCGCATATCGATCAGCAGACACTTCTCGATCTTGCAACTTTGTCATTCTGGCTTGCAAATCAGCAATCATCTTTTCACGTGCTTCCAAGTCTTTTTCCATTTCAGACATCTTGCTCTCTCGATCATTGGCATTTCTCTCGTGCTCCATGATCACATCCTCAGAATGTCCAACAGCTGCTCGTAGTAGGTTGATCTGCCCTTCCAATGCGTCGACTGTCTTTTCATACTCAATGATGATAGGTTCAGCTGCTTGCAAGTATTCTTCGCTTGACAGAGAGTCTTTGTTGGCTTGCTGTTGAAGACGTGTGACTTCCGCTACCATTTGACTATGCTTTTGACTCAAAGCTGTATACTTGGCTTGCCATTCTAACACATCTTTTTGATCCATAGCACGCAGAGCTGCCTCACTTCCTGCTGTTCCAGTTCTGAAGCCTTTGACGATCTGTAGCTCCTTCCGTAGCTTCAAGACTTGGGTTTGAAGGTACTCAATATCATCCCAACCCACTTCTACTTCGTTTAATTCGGCTTTATTCTTGATATTACGAGCACGATTGGCATATTGCAACGTATTGACAGTCTCGTTAACATTGTATTCCGTTGGCGAAACACAAGCAATCATCAATGTATGCGCATTTCCCCCAAGACTATCCTGCAATAATCTTGTCAATTTCGAATCACGATAAGGTATATGCGTTGTCCTGCGTGATTTGGCTGGGTCACCAAGTGCTGAGATGACATTTCCCAATGCATGTAAACCAGAGTTGATCGAAATACCTTCTTTCACTCGATCGCCTTGGGCAGCAGTTCGCTTCAAACGTTCAGATCCTGCCAAATCGACAAAGTGGAATTTGCTGGTGACTGTGACCCATTCGCCTGCATCTCCTCGATCTTCTGCCGCAGGTGTTGTACGACCGGAGAGTAGGCCAGAATGGGTGCCTGTACGAGAAGGGCTTGTAACTCGATTTGCGATACTGGAAGTCGGTCGAGGTAGGCCAGATGTTCGTCCAGTAGGCGTCGAACGGCCTGTTGGCGTTGTCGACCTTGGCAGCATGCTAGCCCGATTACCAAAAGCAGATGGCGGTCCGTTCAAATTGGGACTGCCAGAGCCTGTGTATCGTTTCTGAACCAAGGTCAAGCTGAAGATGGCATGAGAACGAGAACTTTGTGCATTCATATCTGTCTCGTTCGTCCTTCGAACAGCTGAACCTTGTAAGAGCTGGGTCATCACATCGGCAACATTTTGAGCTCGAACTTCACGCAATCCGCTCCAAATGATATGACCTGCTTTGTCTTCTCGGATTTGCACCAAAGGTCGACTGTCAGAACCATCTGCGAGAAGATCGATCAATTCTTCATTGTAGATTTCGATAAAGCTGACTTTGGCGATATATTGGGTAGTCGAGCCACGAGCTTGGTTCAATTTGATCTCATTGAAGATCTGTGCAACTGCTCTAGGGATGATACCTGTATGCAGATTGGCCCTTTGTCCTGCCACCAATCCTTCAAAATCATCATCATTCAATGCAGTGCCCATTGTATAGCTCTTTCCACTAGAGGTTTGACCATATGCCAAGATTGTGACATTGTACCCTTCCATAAATCGTCCAATCATCGGCTTGACTGACATATTGTACACCTGTTCTTGTCCATCACTCGGAGATAAAACACGATCAAAGGTGAATGTTGGTCTTTTCGCTGCTCCTGGAGGTGGTGCAGTAGCACCTGGTGGTGTTTGTCCGGTGGCATCTACTTGTACTGCATTACTGTTCAATGCATTTACTACAAGCTTTTGCCATCTTGCTGGAATGGCTGTTTGATCATGTCCGGTTAGTGGACGAATGCGTACAGCGACCTGTACTGATGTTCCATCGTTTGAATTTCCATTGCCGTTGGTGTGACCATTTCCGTTTGTGCTGCCTGTACCATCCCGCAAAGTTGTTGTGCTGTCTCGACGCATACTTGCGATCGAGCTACGTTGACGAATGGCAGACATGGTGAAAGTGAGAAGAATGAGTGGGGATGTACGTGTAGGCTATTGCGCCTCCTTTGCTTGGCGGATTCGTATAGAGATGTTTTGAGTGTCAAAATTGAAGGGTATCTAGTAAGGCGTAAAAGTGCAATCGATCCATTCGTTTATTTGAAGTCAGAGGAAGGGGAGAATCATTCAATTCTTCGGTGAATGAAATAGTCGTAAAAATTGCCTTCAACCCCGCTGATCGCGATTCAGCTTTTGTGCAACCGATCCACAATCACAATAAGTGTGAATTACGCCCACGATGTGACAAGAGTGGCTGTCTTGATGATGGTGAAGGTGAAGTGATAAAGGATGAAGGATAGAATGAATTGCATGTATGTTCCAAATCTGAAGATGCAGCAATACTTGCTGCTGCAGCAGCAGCAGCAGCAGGAGCAGCGACAGTTTAATATCCGAAAGAATACACATTCAGGTTGTAGTGCACTGTATCTCAATCACACTTTAAAGTAGTCTAAAATCACACACACACACACACAAACACGCACACACGCCGTCGCCGCCCTTCTTTTCTTCGGGCGCCGTTTATGAGCTAAAAAAGAATTGAAAAGGGAGGGCGTAGAGTGAAATAGTGCCTATAGGAAGAAAACTGCAATCAATATTCTGTCAGATTAATTTCGTGTTCACTTTTCTTGCACATGACCGTCATCTTAATATTGAATTGAAATATTGATGAATGTGCCATTCAATCTACCTTCTTGTGATGGCAATGAAGATCTCGAACCAATAATAAGAACATTGGAACGCTCTATTGTGATCGGATCGTTTTTTATGTTGATGAGCCAATTGACACCAATTAATCGAAGAAGAAAGGGACCTAATGAAAAGCATTGGGCGTGTAAACAGTGTGAAACGCGTTTGTAAGCGCTCCCCCCCTTTTTTGACACTAGCGCTCTTCTCATCCTACTAATCCTGTCAGGAGCAGATTCGCTTCAATGAAAATCAGCAAAAAGAGGTTCGAGTGTAAAGGAAGATTCTTATCATAGCAGTCTCACAATCGTGGGACAAAACTTTTGAGATAGATGTATTCATATGCAAGAAGATTAGCCATATCTTCGGATAAGAAGATTGAATGATAGTCCCGAAAGGAACAAGACTGCGCTCTGCTTTAGTAAAGGAGCCGGCGCGTGACGCGAGGTTGTGGGTGTGTTTAACGCGTCATTTACGCGGTACACCGAACACGCCTGCCTGTTAGCCTTTAGGAAGAAGAAGAAGGACACTTAGAACAAATGCAACACTTCTTCCTCACCATCAATACACACGATCAAAGCTTGACACGTAATGGAAGAAGATCCAAGAGATACGAGCAATGCATCTGCTTCAGTGTTGGCAGACACAACATCAGCCAGTGCAGCAATGAATGGAAATGATACATCATCAATCGCAATTCCATCACATATAACCGAAGAACAAGAATTACGTAAACCAGGTGATTCAAATTATTCTACAAAACAACAAGATAAAGCAGCTTCCGGACCTGATGGAATAGATCAATATGAGCTAGCAAAAGCTCAAGTCAACAAAGTAGTAAAGAGCGCAGTGAGTACATTCAGTCCTGCCACAACCTTCCAATGCTAACTCTCCCATTCCTTCCCCCAGAACCCTGACAACTTCACACTACGAAAAGAAGTCTCACTTGCGATGATAAAAGCAAGTACAGTTTTCATCAGCTACCTTTCCGCATCAGCATACGATAAAACAAACGAAGCGGGTAACAAGACAATCGGCGCACAAGCTGTTTTGAGTGCATTCAAAGAGATGGGTTTCCCGGAGCATTATTATAAACAACTCAAGAAAGAATACAATGAAAAAGTCAATCCTGAAACAAAGAACAAAGCCACAGAGCCAAACACAGATGATGCAGAACAACAAGAGGGAGAAAGTGCAATGGACGTCGATCAAACAGAACAAGAAGGAGAAGAACGTGGAGCAGGCGAAGAAAGTATCGCAGTGGGAGATGAAACGCTGGCTGCTGTTGATGCTGCTGGCGAAGGAGAAAACGATGAAGAAGTTGAAGAATAGGAAAATCAGCACTCGCTGCACGTATTCATAACCGTTCAGCGGTACGTATGAGTGAAGGTCACTTACGCGAGAATGGGATCAACAACATTCGTTCGCTCTCCTCCGTCTTGCAGACACCGAAGTTGCCTTACACTTTCCCCTTCAGTACGCATGAGATGGATACGCATTTATCGTGCATCGTTACCAGTCAAGGAAAGAGCTTCTTGTCAATCGATGTTCAGGTTCCATGGCAAGGCACTTCAAGTGAAGTGTTTGGCAATGTTACTCGTGACTCTCCTACATCCGCATCACTTGCTGCTATTCGTGAGTACCTCTCCAACGTTCAGCAACTTGCAGGGTCTTCATCGCAATTCACGATTTCCAATGATATCTCTGAGAAGATTCAAGATGATTTTGTGATTATCCGAAAAGCAAATCAAGCCGCCACTTCTGCCACCTCTACCGACACCCAAACAGCTTTGGTTACGATCATGGATACCCCCAGATGGCCAGATTGATTTGCATGACAAATGGTAAAACAGCATTACGTTGGCAAGATTGGCAAGAAGCAAAACAATTGGAAACAAGGCAGGTTGGCCAGATTGAATGCAGTCAAAGTTTAAATATGCATGTAAAGTTCATAATGACATTCATTCAAACATGACGTAATTGCGTTCGATTGACCTATGCTTAACAACACTTGCTTGAGGCTCGACTTGGTGATCTTGATGATGACGGAAACTTGGAGGTGCTTAGTGGTGTAATGAAAGATCATGAAAAATTTGATTGTGGATTCAGCTCACTTCTTCTATCAAACGGTCTGCAAGACCCTTAAGACAATCAAGTCATTCTGACTTCTGATGAAAGAAGT